>NC_079910.1:2382734-2682734 GCF_024868665.1 Triplophysa rosa
GGAGAGAGGGAGAGGGAGAGGGAGAGGGAGAGGGAGAGGGAGAGGGAGAGGGAGAGGGAGAGGGAGAGAGAGAGAGAGATAAAGCAATATCCTTACAATACATCAACTTGAATCACTTGTAATTTTGTTATGGGTGTGAGTATTTTTCTGACAATAATTCAAATTCTTTGTTAAGCAGTCGTGATTCAGTTAAATTGTTTTGTGTGGGGTGAACACATTTTTTTTCTGAATAAGAAAAGTAAAACATTCATTGTGACAGTCTTGTTTCTCATCAACGCTACAATGTAATGAACATTCATAGAAACCAGCTTTTATGATCAACAAAAAAGTAATAATTGTTGCATTGAATTTGAATCGTCAGATGATTCTTTACCCCTCACACTTTCTTACATGTGTTTGTGACCCCGGCGAAGACCCAGCACTGTCCGTATTTAACAGGTACTCCTCTGCTCTTGTGGTATTGTTTGAGAATGTCACTGCTTCCACTCCAGGCTGTGGGAGAAGTCCCACCCTCATAGCCCTTCTCCCATTTACCCTCCATTACACCATAGTCATCGTTGGCATTAACCTGACACGTTGACGAAAACACTGTTATCCACTCTGTAGTCTACACATCATTGCCATTGTTATTACTATTTTTAGGTGAGCAGAAATGAAAAAGTAATCCAACACAGCGAGAAAATGTTAAAAACAAAAAAAAAGACACTCACAACGGCAGACACAACTCTGACCACATTAATGGGGTCTCCCCATCCTGAGCAGGGGGCGTTACTCTTCTCCAACACAAAGAAACAAGCAGCCAAGATTCCTTCATCACACTAAACAGAGATCAGAGTGAACAACAAATATTGTCATGAGTAGTTGAGTTTTGTCCCCAACCGGTTGGTCATGACCCAAAGGTGGGGTGAAGATTTCGGTTTAAACCAGAAATAATTTGGTCGTTTTGGTCTTGATGTTGTCCAAGTACTGCTGTATGGTATTACGCTTCAGATGATTGAATAATTAGAATTAAAGCAGCTCTACAGCATTAAAGGCCCATTAACATGAACAATAATGATAAAGATCGAGTTTTAAAAGTCCTTTTAAAATGAAGAGAGTAATATCATCATCCACACCGCAGCTACAACAACACAGAAGAACAACAGTGTTGCCGTTATTTTCTATTGTTGGTGATTTTTCTAACCAATGATCCAGAAAAGATGGCCAATTAAAACCATTTACATTTCTCGCACATTTATAATGTGAGACTGCGGAAACATAACGTTATCATCCGTTGGACTGGACTTACTGTATATAGTTATTGATTCAAGTGTCTTGATAGTTATCGTTCTCGGTGTGAACAGCCTTTAAGTACATTTGTGTTCCAAAGTGTTGCTTATCTGGAAATAAAAGAATGAAGCTCTTACTAGGCCGAAGTTCCAGGTTCTGCAACCGATCTGACTTTTAGTTCCATAGTAAATTCTGCCCATGTCATTCAGCACATACTCCGTCCTCTGCGCATCATCATCCAGATACACCGAGTCACCTGGTAAAGACGGAGAGAAAATTTAATGGATGTCATTGATAGACATGTGTATGAAGTTCTACAAATCGTAATGTAAGGACACATCTGAGATCGCCGACGTTATATTTGAACCTCAATCAAAACCTAAAATATTCCTTTACTCATTATATTGTACACACCTTTACACCAGGGGTTGAAGAGCATGTAAATGTCATTGTCAGGTGTGTATGGTGAAGTGGCTTTTCCCGCTGGGCTCTTTGTCACAACAATGAGTTTGTACTGTCCAATACAAGCCGTTGGAAGGGAATACACTGACAGTTTGATTGTGTTTTTTGCCTGTTCCACAATCTTTGCCTCCCAGGAATCTCGTTTAAATTCGGCCACTAATGGAACGGTCACGTAACTGTACTTGTGTGCTGGTGAGACGTTACCTGCAACACCCAAGAACAAGAAATCTGATGAGTGATCGATAAATTTGTGTATAGTTTGTTCGGAGGGATTTTCAAAGCAAAGGATCAACGCCTACTCCCGTGTGCTTAAGCAAAGGTTTGAAACTTGTGTGTTATTCACGATGGATAAAAGATGACAGAAACAAGACCGTGACTGACCGAGTCTGAGCTCCAGGTGAAGTTGGTCGGTCTTGGGATTGAAAGGTCGGGACAGCTCGATACACATCTGAAAACAATGTCCTCTACGGATGATGAGGTGATCGCTATGGAAACAGTCTGTGTGATGCTCCACACGATTTGGTCCTTTTCTGGATCTGAAGAGATCAATGGAATGTACCCGCAGAACCGCATCTGAAAAGTAACAATAGATACGTAAATTCACTAGACAAAATGTTAAATAAGATTCTTAGGATTTGTGTTAGTTAAAGAGATATTTGATGTAAATTATAAAAAAACTGTAATTCTAGTTATTTTTTACAGATTTTCCAAGTAAAATATAAAACATTCTTTTTTACTGTTTTAAAACATTTTTAAATTACAGAAAAGACCGCAAATTTACAAGAAAAACAGGGGAAATGTAATTTTACAGGGAAAAAACGTTATTTTACAGTTTATTTCTGGCGCCCCAGCTGCGGCCAGAAAATTTCATTTTTTTTACAGATTATTTTTAAAATACGGTCAAAAACTATAAAATTACAGAAAAAGACAACGCATTCACAATAAAAAGGTTCGAAAACAATTTAATGTATATCCTTATACACTGTACTTTTACAGGGGAAAAAATATTTTACGGAATATTTCAGTTTTTCCAGTTTACAGAAAATTTCCGTTTCTTTACGGATTTTTTTTACAGATGGCTCTAGTTGGTTGACATCTGGAGGTTGATGAACAAATGAAAATGAAACATTCAACGGTCAGTTGAATTTTTAAGATGATTGTAGGCAAAAGACAAACTATTTTGATAATAAACGTTTCATTAAATTTAAACTTCGTCATCGTGGATCGGTGTAAATGAAAAGATCAAAGAAAGATTTACAGTACTAAAAAACTTGGTATTGGGTTTGGGTTGTTGAAAAAGTCTTGAATATAAGTTTGTACAATAACAGGAACCTTATTGGGTCATTGTGTGTCAAATACATACTGTAAATAAAGAAGATATGCAGAATATGTTATGGTATAAAAACAACATAGTCAAAAGTACTGAGTACTGAGTTTTGCAAATGACAATTTTCAGCAGAGATCTGAAGCCATTGTTTTATTTTTAGATCTATTATTAGTAAAGTCAGTTGACTTGTTACATTACATACCAATGGTGACATTTTTTAAGCAGTTTTTGTGCTTTCAAAAGTTTGCATGCACATAACTGGAAAAAGTATAAAAAAATATCTTAATGTCTTTTTATATTCTTGTTCTTAATAAACTTTTCTTTTGGCATCAACATTTATTTAAAATGACCTATTTTGTACAACCCCAGAGATATGGGATTTTAATGTGGGTCCATGTGCAAATGATAGATATTTATGTTCACTTTTTATATAAAACGCATTAACACAATCAAAAGCGTTTAGCCAGAGAAGTTTACAAAATGTGGTTGAATTGACAGATAAATTCTGTTTTTATAATGCAAATGATGAAGCCTCTTACCATTCACCTCTGTATGTGGTGCCCTGAAAGATAGAGAGGGTGAGAGAGATTATAAGTCAAAACTTTTTATTCATTGTTTTCTTAGATTTGTAGTTACATTATTTGAAGGAAAAGTTATTACGGATGTTACTGTAATTTCTTTCCCTGTGGTCCTTTCAATAATGTAACTATTATTATATTATATGCAGAGTGCGCATTCAAAAATGTTTTTTTTACGCAAAATTAAATTTTACAGTATGTGGCTGTTTTCCCTTTCTGGGTTTACCCGAGATATTAACTTGATAAAAAATAATATAATACGCATAAAAATTCATTTTAAAATAACTACTTACATGTTTACAGTTCCTCTCCTTTAGTGCAACCTAAGAGCTTGAATGAATAAACCAGATGAACACTGAGTCTGAAGCCAACTCTTCAATCTTTCATCTGAATGCCGGTATATATTCTCTTAATCTCCACCCCATTCACAACTCACAGCTGAAGAGTGTAAAGAATTCTCATCTCATGATACTGTTTACTGTTCGGATGAGTTTCACAGATTAAACGTCTTAAAAACACTTAAAGTCATCACAAAAGAGGCTTAACAAGAAGTAATGACACAACATGCTCATGACGTTTGATGTCTCATAAAAAACAATAACGCAAATCCTGCAGTAATGACTCTAAACTGTTAAACGGAGCTGTAATGGATGTTGTTTCGTTAGCAGAACCGCATGTTTCTGAAGCACATGAATAATTCCGGCCTTTACCCATTCGCGTGTACAACCCAAAACTTTTTTTTCTTTTTGGTTAGCTTTTTGTTATTTTATTCATAATAGGAAGAGCTGAAAGACAACAGTGTTTTTTTTCCCCTGTTGAACCAGAAATGTTTAAATCCAGGTTTCTGAGATATGTCTCTTGCAGTGAAACATATAGAATATGAAATCATGTTCAAGTTTATTTATTTATGTTAATTAAGTTATTACACATGTTAAACTAAACCCTATGTTTTCTTTATATTGGGGTCTGTTAAAGCTCTTGTTTAGACCAAAATATCTGAATTTGTCTGTAGTTGAATCATCAGTAACAAAACTGTTCAGATTAATACCAGACTATGCATGACCAGTTTCATCTTTGTATGCATGCATTTGTATAACGCTTAAAAATGGTCAGATTTTATGTCTGCGACATAGATCAAATGATGCTAAATGTTTGTTGGACACATTATGTAAATTGACTCACAGGGTTGTGCCGCTATGGCATGACACAAGCATGTGGTTACCGACTGTGTCACGTTTGACATGAGAACAGATCATAAAGTTGGAATGTGACGCTGTGTCTCATTGACACAATCATTCATCGAACAACAATTCTCTTAACCTTTAACGGCTACTAAATCTCCACATTGTCTGCTATAATGACAAACATTCATAATATTTAAAACATTTGGTTAATCTTTTTCATAAAAAAAAGCTTTTAATTATAAGGACTACATATTTTTCTATATTAATGGTCAAAATGTTATTACTGTTGTACATCATTTTGGTGCATTTGTGATTAGGGGTGATGACTAAGCTGGCGAGACCATCTCATATCAAAGTGCGAGTCACGATGCAATAATATTGCAATTGTCCCTGTTTAGTGCATTTTGAACACAATGTAATATTGCAATTGCTATTTTTCTCATTCATCTTTGTTGAACATTCTGCATTCACAGAAAAAGCACAAAACATGAATAGTAAACTTAAAATGTCTTTATTACACATATCACAAAAACTGGACCCTTGCATTTTAATTGATTCAGAGTTTTAGTTAAATAGAATCAGTAAGCATGTGTTTGATTAATGCTTCAGCATGCTTCAGTTTATGATTTAAGCAAACACTGTAAAAAACATTCTGTAAAAAAACAGATAAAATACTGGCAGAAAATTACCAGTACATTTTCCTTTATTTTACGGACATTTCCGTTAATGCTAAAATGCATTTTAATGCAGTGCAAAATGTAAAATACAGGTAAAGCAACTGTAAAAATCAATACGAAAAATGCCTTCATATTAATACAGTATATTGTGCCCTATTTTTACAGATTTTTTTAGAGTGAAGCTCTACTATTCAAATTCTATAATTTTATGTATTTCATACTTTATGAAAGCACAAAAAACTATACACAAGATCTCATTAACATCATTATTGTGATTAAACTGAGAGCATAAAAAAAAATGTTTGCATAAAAAAAAATGTTTGCTTAAATCTGCATCTCAGTTATTTCTCCTAAGAAAAAGAAATGTCACAAATGTCTCAACGATGTCACAAACTGAGCTCAGATTTGTCAAATCTCCAATCAAAAGTCAATATTATTAAAGATCTCAATATGAACTCAAACATTTCTCATCAAATTGACTCAAATCCAGATGATTTGACCTCTACAAGCTATACATTCATTTTACACCGCCATTCAATCTCTTCATGTGATTCAACAATTACACTCTCGTTTGATTCTTTTTTATTTCCCTTAGGCAATTTGAGGAGAAACATCTGAGACTAAGGTGATACTTAAATGAAACAACTGAACTCAAATCTCTTGAGCTATGAAAGAGCAACACCTGCGCAATACTCTTCAAACAACAAGCAAACAGTCTCTGTTTTTTACTCTAAAGTTTCTCTTCAATGATAACGAAACTGCCGACCTCGTGAACCTGAGTCGGCTGAGGACAGTCGAGTGATGCCAGAAGTTTATACGGACCGTGACTCTTGGTAATAAACGTCTCCGTCAGGTTCACTGTGGCCCGACTTTCAATATCACTACATAAAAACAAGAAAGAGAAAGTGATTATATAACCACTTAATGTACATATTCCACCAAAAAGATCAAATCTATTTCAAGAAGTTTATATACTGTAATCTCTTACCCGTAGTTAATGGTTCTGACATACTGCAGACCGAGTCCTTCAAAACGAAAGATCACATTCTTTAGCACACAGGGCAGAGGGTTCTGGAACCTGATGTTCAATGTCATCTCTTTGCCCACCACAGAACCACATACAGGCTGAAAGTCACAGGACACGTTATTAACATCACATGTGGTATTCTATACATCTCATTATATAAAGAGAGAACAGACGGTGATAATGAGGTCTGGTTAAACTGCTTGTCTAGAATCTGTACAGTCTGAGTGATATATTGTAATATACTGTACAAAAAGGAAAAAACAACAAAAAATATAGTATGTACTAATAGTATAGCCTACTACAGTTTTATAAATACCACAGTATTTTTTAATGTGGTAAATGCTAATAAGTCAAAATAACCTCAAAGGTGCATTGATCATTTTCTGGTAAACTGGAATAAAACTAGATCATTTATTCTGCATTTAAGGGTGTATCATTTTTTTCCTGCCCAATAAAATGCTTAGAGAAAAATATCCCTGCTTCAGATTACATCATGATTAATGTCAGTGATGTAAATTAATAGCTATTGCTTGTTTTTGGCTACTTGCCTGAGAGAACTAAAAACAAATTAAAATATGTATTAGTCCCAATGTACACACATCTTCACAAGCAAATCAATACATTTGTGAAAGAAATTAATAACTGTCTCGTGACAAAACACACATATAACTAAACCAATGAGATATTCCATATTTTAATATTCGATGTCTAACATTCCTCACCCTCATAGGACTTGAGGTTAATGCATGTCTGGTCTCTTTTCAGTTGGGCTTTTTGAACTCCGGTGTAGTACACGGCTGCCACCTGGCTGTAGAGAGCGAGACTGCGGGCAGATGTGAAGTTATTCTTCAGAATGATGGAGAGAACAGCATCCTGACCCACACATGGACCGCCGCCCTGCATGTTGACCTGAATGGTTACATCCTCAGTGGAGGGCAGATGGTGTATGCATCGCCTAGAGCCATAGCAACAGGCTGTTTCCATAGCAACGTGCTCATACCTGATGAATTAGACATAAGGAGAAAGGAGAAATAAACTGTTTGTATTAGTCGTGGTTATACTATACTTTCAATATATATAGATGTAAATGTGGATGCATTGATGTGTATAATATCAGTTTTTTTCGTGGCAAAAATGTTATTTTACTATTGCCTAGTACATCAAGCTACTTCAGCTGGTGTTTTCCACAATCTGAATGTTTGTAGTGATGTGTGATATCCACATGTGTGTCAGAGCCCACAGCTTTGGTGCTGATGCAGTGACCCACAGCGCTCACATTAAGCGGTCCCATTACGTCTGCGCTGCCAGTAAACCTCATCACTGTTCACCTAGAATGGAAAGTATTGTATATATGTGTAGAAATATATAAGAAGAATATAAAAATATGATTAAACATTATACATACTTCTGCAAAGACAAAGGGCGTGTCATATTTGTGGAAGACCAGGATGATGTCATCGAGGCTTTATGACGTATCAGAGAAATATTTTGATGGATGCTGATCTGAAGGACACTTATACCAGACTGAATCACGATTTAGCTGCTGAAGTGGCTCAAAATTCTTATCAAAACAAACATTCTGTTGTCAAGGAAACATCAGCATCATGAGCAGAGCTGAAGTTTTGACACAGGACGTGCAGGAATGCCCAAACATCTCAACATTAGACAAAAAGAGAAGAAAATATAACTGCATTACACTTTAGCCTCCGACCTTTCTCTCTTCGAGATTTACATGGGCTGTAATCTTACATGATTTAGTGATTCCAGCAAACACCCAGCACCAGGCTGTAGGAGAAACACCGCCCTTGTAGTCATGTGACCAACTACCCATCACCACACCGTGAAAAAACAGTTTGTTTGCAGACAGTTCATTAATTTGTTATTCAGACTCAAATGAAAATCAAAATTTTGTTAATAATAACAAACTGAAGATTTGCCATGGCAGACACAACTCTGACCACTAGGGATGTAACGATTCACTCAGCTCACGATGCGATGCGAGTCACGATTCTGATCTCACGATGCGATTTAGTCACGATTTATTTTGAAAAAATGAGTTGAAACAAATTAGAAATGAACAACTTCCCTTGCATTATTTCTTAAATGCTTCACGTTTCTTTGTATGATAAAATAATGTTTTATTTCAAATAACAAAACTAAACTGCAATTTTATAACAAATTAATAATAGAAAAAGTCTCTTTAATATAAACAAATTAATACTGTATGTGCTTTTCTTGGATTTTTTTGCATTTAAGAAATATCAGCATCCACGTTTAGATTTGCAGTGAAAATAGCGGCCCCTGCTGTTCAAAAAATGTATCGCGATTCAGTTCAAGCCTCAACCGATTTGAATCGTTGCTCATTACAACCGATTTTCAACCGGCTCACGGTGAATCGTTACATCCCTACTGACCACATTAATGGGGTCTCCCCATCCTGAGCAGGGGGCGTTACTCTTCTCCAACACAAAGAAACAAGCAGCCATAATTCCTTCATCAAATTAAACACGAGAGAAGAAAGCAATAAAACGATCTTTCTAGAGATCTACATTTATAAAACGGATGTGATGCTCGGTTGCCCATGCATGTATTATACACGTAAAATTGCAAAAATGAAAGTGTCGGAACAAAAAATGCATTCTATCAAAAAGCGAATGCTCACCCAGACCTGCCTGAAACACCTCGTGTAACCACACCCCCACAAATCCACGTCAGTTGGTGGTATGATTTGATTAAGACCGCCCAAATGTATACGCAAGTAAGGTGGGCGTACCTGTCAGTACAATTGCTTTGGATCCTGATGTTCCAAATATGGTAAGAGGCATTACATTTCCATCACACGCTTGCAGTATTCGACCAATCATTACGCACTGGTTGACTGGCCAATCATAGCACACCTCACTTTTCAGAGCCATGAGCTTTGTAAAAAATCTGCACGTTTCAGAGAGGCGAGGCAAAGAGGAGATACAAACATGCACGGTATGTGGGAAATACAGCGTTTTTCAACCTTAAATCGTGTATACACATTGCGTTACATCTAAAACAAACGATAATATTCGTTTTAGCCGTGTCATATGACCCCTTTAAATAAATTAAATAATAAAATAATTATTCACACATGTCCACCTGTATAGAATACTCAAATGAAAATTGTAATAATGATTTAAGTAATAATTTATGTAATTAATTAATAATGTGATTCGGTTACAGTTCAATAAATTTCTTGAAATCATGAATTAAAAGCAAACAAACTCTTTATTTTACAGGGTTTTTCCTGCATAGAGAGATTGAAGGCGGCCGCCTCCGTCAAATAATGTGCCGCCTCAGGCTCTTGCCAAAATTATGTTGTGAGTCTTCACCAGAGTCGGCGCCAGAGCAGATCTACTGGAGGGGCATTGGGTCACCCGCTTGTGGGGGGGGGGCACTGCCGTTTGAGAAATATTTTGACGCAGTGCCGACATCATAGTCAAGTCCAACACAGCAGAAATGCTATAAAAAACGAAACACGTTTTTTTATTATTATTAATTATTATTTGCTAATTTCGTTTATTCTTGTTGTTGTTAATTTCCATATCATGTCACTTAGTCGAGGCTATGTGGTAGCCCTATGCACACAGTTTACTCAGTCACACACACGAAGACGATAATAAAAGGCAGAAAGGGGTAAAGTTATGCCCTCTCTCTACTCCAGCACAGTCACACACAGCGGAGGGCTGTAGTGGAGGCTAAACGCAAATAAATGCAGTTTACCCATCTCTGACATGTGTTACCTTTTTGTTAATCCGCCTCTCCGATCGCGGATAATGTTAGCTGTAACAGTTTGCTCTGGTCCATTTCTCACAATGATGAGCCGACAAAGTTATTACGAAGCACGTTGTTTAATCTCGTCTAATCTCGTCAGCGAAAGCTCCATCCATCACTATACCATTTGACAATCACTTGAACTCCCGGGTGGTTTCACGAATTTATAAAGAAAACAACAAAACCTCTAAAGCAGCTTACTCTCCTTTTCTCCGTCTGCTACTTTTCTCTCACATACGTGAATACCCCGCACCCGCACTACTTTTCCCATCATTCATTACGGCCAGGACTACAAACCCTATGCTTCTTAAAAGGACAATGCCCAAATTCCCGCAACACATGTCAGAAATAGTTTATCCACTTCTCCAAATTATGCGTTTTCCCCGTTCATTTCATTTTATTTCATTTAAGTTACAGTTTGCACATTTAATATTAAAAGAATAACTAGAAGGGATATTTTTTGGGCCACGCCGTGGCCTGTGGAAGGAGGGGCATCAATGACCGCTGGGGGGGGCACGGCCCTCGAATGCCCCACCATAGCGCCGGTGTTCTGCCAATTTATGCATCCCTATCAAATTTTGCTACCTCCATACAAAACAGGACTAACCCCTCCCCCAACCCAACCCTTACACCTAAATAACCCCTCCCCCAACCCAATCACAACACGAGGGTAACACAAATTTATGGATAGCATAAATTGGCAGAACACCGGCGCTGGTCTTCACAAGAAATTCTGCGTGCATTTATCAGACTGTCATTTGTAAGTGCAGTTGCGACATTACGCCACAGTGGAGGCGCTGTTTCGTTATCAGCACACTGAGGCGCTAAAAAGAATTGCAGAACAAGAGCCAGCCTGTGTTTCACGGCTGTTTGTTTTGCATCCAAGTACGTTTAATTTCTTGAAATTTATTAAATTAACATGACGTACATCATTGTAATGTCTTTAGCTGTGCAGTTGGATCGTTGAATCAGCGTATACTGTACACAGCGAGTTCGCCAGTATGAACGCACATTGCGTTCAGAACGACTCGCACACGAATGACTCGTTTGAACCGATTCATTTAAACTATTGAACTTTTCAGTCACTAGCGAATATAAGAGATCCTTGAATCATTCAAAGTGAACCACAGAGAATGAAATATGTGAATGAGCTTTGCTCATTTAGAAAGACTGGTTGATTCAGTTGGCTATTGTGGGCTGAAAAGTTATGATGAAAAAGCTTTATTTGATAAAAAAAACATTTCTGTTTGGTAGAATAAAAGTAATGTTTTATATAACTTAATAATTGTCATTTTTATCTAATTTTATTAGAACTTTTAATATGTCAAAGTCACTTTGGTTAAGCCACTTAAAGGTACGGTAGGCCTACATGTGTGTACAAGATCAGGATGGCACCACCTCCGCCTCATTTTGAGCCAGGAAAAACCCTGTTTTACCCAACCCTGTTCCAAATAATGTGCACTTAGAAGGCTTATGGCTGAAAATTCCTTTCTTATGATCAAGTTTGAAATGTAGGTCACATACAACTGTCTCTATATGATATACTGTAAGTCATTCAGAGGTTAAAATAGATACAAACGAAACAACTATTAAATTAATTTAGCTCTGATTCTGGTTTGTGAGATTACAGATCTCTTCCAAAACTCTCCAAAGAGTCTTCTCTCAGAAAAGAGTCTTATCTAAGAAAAAGTTTACATTTGCCCTTTAACTTATCTTATTTCTAACAATCGAGACAGTTAAGAGGTCTCATTTTCTTTATGGGAATATTTACTAACTAAACTTTAACAACACAACAACAAAAAACTAAAAATGTTTGATCATATTAATCCATGTACTTCACTATCACACATTTCACGTTTTCACATAATCACATAAGAAAATGGAAAACATGCTTATAGATATACCAATATCTGATATTTAAAATAAAAATGCAATGATTACAGTAGCCCGTATGCCAAATCCGCAGGTTAATAAAATGACTACTGTTTGTAGTTCTTGTTTAAGTGTGGTTTGTCTCTGTGTATTGTCTTCAGGAACTGAGAGGTTGAATGAAAGCAAATGAAAGTTTCTCGTCTCGTCTCCATCTCCACCCATCAACAGCTTCAATCTCATCAATCTCATGAGAGAAAGAGTTTACTGTTTACAGGAGGGAGTATTAAAAGTTAATTATGACATCTTAAACACTGCATCAATGTAATCTACACACAGCATTACACAAGTCAAATGTGTCTGTTCTTTCAGTAAGGGATAAGAAAGAAGATTTACTGAGAGATAACAATACAACACAAACCTGATTGTCAAAGTTAGGTTCCTACAGATTTAATTTCCTCCTATCATCATTTCTTTATCCTTACAAATGTAGAAGCAGCATAAATAACCCCATTCATACATTTATATGATTAGTGCAATTCTGAAGAGCTATTTAAGATAATACCTGATAATGTACGTTACTGATGATAAAGAAATAAAGTTAAGGATTTAAGCTATAAACGTCCCCTGCACAAACAAAAACATCACTGTAAGAAAAACGGAATGTGTAACAGCTTCACAAAATGATTCGGTCTAAAGAGAAAAGGGTCTTAACTTGTGTTGCTGAACAAATTTCTGTGTTAAAAGTCCAAACGTGCAGTCGCAGCTTCTCTAAACGCCGCAGGTTAAATAAACACCGCCACGCGTTGTTAACGTCACACGTCACGGCGCGACCACCGGGACTCCGCCCCTTAGATCGCGTAGACCACTCCCTCCGTTTGCCGATCCATAAACACCACGCCACTTTTATGAGAACACCACCTTCCCTGAGGAGACTTTAATCCTCTTTGTGAGCATTTATTGTTCAACCAAGGTTTAAAATGGTTATGTTTAATGGTCATCTTTAATTTTTATTATTTAATTTAATGTTATTAATTAAAACTGACCATCTTTTCCAGAGAAAGTATATGTGAGCTCATTATGCTAAATGTACAGATCCGTAAAATAAATCATATTTAACTTCAAATTAAAGTGTGTATTTTAAGTAGCCTACAACATTCAAATGATTCATATCAGCCAATAGCAAACAGAGACCTTGTTTTTATAATTCCATTTGATGACCCTAATAATGCAGAACCTGTTTATTTCCTTACTGTAAAAATAACCAACATTCACATGTCATTTTTAACATCTTTATTTTCCAAGTTGTTGTTTATGGTTTCAATCAATTTTTGTGTTTCAGTAAATGACCAACAACAACTATTCACTACTTCTAAATAAAGAAACACGAGGATTGCAAACACCACAATCCAAACCATGATTAAACAGATCATTGCATGACTTTAGTTGAAACAGAAGTCTTCACGATCCGGCTTGCCACAGGCCCCATCCGGTTTGACTTTAAAGAATGGAAAGCGTCCGATGGACTCTTCTCCACACGGTTGCAGGCCTCTGCAGTCGGTACGAATCCTCTTGAAAACATTCTTGATGTCATGGCAAGGTTTCAGAAGGCTGCAGGGACTGCCGCACGCCCCAGAACACAACTCTGGAAAATGGCCGCTCGGCTTGCTTCCACATGGTCGTGTGCTTTTGCACACACAACCGTTGTCATGGCATGGGGGTGCAAACCTGCAAGGTTTACTGCAAAGGTTACCGCAACCTGGCACGCAGGACGCCACGTTGCAGTTTTTCTTGCAGGTGCAATCATGGCATGGCATCACAGGGTCGCAAGGGTAACTGCAAGGCTTCTTGCAAACAACCTCTTTTCTGCCAGCGTCATTACAGACATCAAAACACGGGGCATTGAAATCCTTCTTCCAAATAGGTATGTATTCCTTCCCCTTCCTGCAGTTGTCAGACTCAAACTGAATGGGAGCGAAACGGCCATAACATTTCTTTCTGCAAGACATTTTGTGAGCTGCAACAAATGAGAAAGACGAGGATGAATAATCTGTTGAGTCTTTATGCACAAGAGCTTTCAAAATATTCAGCTTTGCCTCATTTATACATTTTGTACAGCTTCAGTGTTTTCGATACAGGGTTAAATAAGTGCCACTAAACAGAAAGAAGAACAGTTTTTAGCCAAGTTTCAGTAATTGGGAAAACAGCAACATCTTTCTTGAGCATTTACTTAAAATGTATGGACTAGAATAAACACATGAAATACAAATGATCTGTTAACTCTCACGAAAATGTTTATTTTTGTGTGCTATACTTATTTTAAACAAATAATATTATTTCATGAACAGATACATTTTAAGTGTCCTTAACCAACAGTCTAAGTATATTTGGCCTATCATGGCAATCTTTTGAAGAAGATATACCTTAATAAATAATTTAAATAATAATTTTATACTATTTGGATTATAATTGTACTATATTTATATATTTGTAGATACTTAAAGGTTAACATACTGTAAATTAAATAAAACTGATATTGGTATATCTAGAACACTAAAGCTGATCTTCTTTGTACACAGTAATTCTGGGAATTTACTTCAAATCAACTTCTTAGCAGTATATTTCAAGTATATATATTTTTAACTTAAACAGGAGCATACTTTAAATGCACAAATAATATATGAACTATAAGTTTGATGTTTATTTAGAGAATAACAACTAAACTAGTACTGAAAGTATACTTCAAAATGTACTTTCCTAAACTCAAATATGTGCTAAGTTTTCAATAAAGTCATAATTTCACGTGTAGTATAGTTGCATAAAACAGCTGGTTCTCAAAGTTTACATTTAAAGTATTCAAAAGTACTTTTATAAATTAAAAAGTGGACTAATTTAGTCCTAAGTAGCACTGAAATGGCACTCGAACTTAAGTATAATAACATGAAGTATGCCTATTTTTGTAAGAGAAATCTGAATGTTGTAATTAGCAAAATAAAACCAGACAAGAAGTTGAAAATAAAGTAAGATCAATACTTACATGTTGTCTTCTTCCTGATAAACAGAGGATTTCTTTCTGTTGTTTAACAGTTCTTCTTGTCTTCTTGAGCTGATGTTTCTCCTCTGAGCGCTCCGGTATATATTCACCTGTTCTCCGTCTCCACCCATCAACAGCTCATAGCTGAAGAAAATGTCCAAGAATGTCTCATGAAAGGGAGAGATCACTGTTTAAGATGAGCATCACCGGTTAATTGCATTGCATCACTGCAATCCACAGCATATTATACATTTTTATTTACATAATCAAATGATGGGTGTAATTTAACAAAATGATAGCAGAATAAAAAATGTTAACAGTTTTTACTCAGTTTTTACTCAATTTGACAAATTAACTTCTCAACAAAGTCTTATGATGATTTTTAAGATGAGATGCCATATTGCACCTTATAGTCATGTAAATAATAATACACTATAAAAAAATCATGTTTTTTGGAGCACATATCAAATAACAAAAAAAATAATAATAATAATTTCAAGCATGTTTACCTCTGTGATTGTGTATTGTCAATTTTTTTCTCATCATCTACCGGCCGGTTTAACACAGACACAATGCACAAAAACTCTAATAATATAATGACTTTAATAACGTCATAATTATTGATTGCTTTGTGACTCATATGTCTCAGCCATCAGCATTTATTGACTCAAGCCTGAAGTTACTAAGACATGTTCAACATCAGGAACACGTGTTAACTCATGATTCCTCTTTTGTGCTTTTCTTCTGTTAGACAATGAGGCATGTTTTACTGCTTTCAGGATTAACACCTGCCTGAGACACCGTACATCAGATAAGACTGAACGTGAAACTGCTCCACTGAATGATTCAGTCCTTCGGCAATTGTGATCAATATACTTTAATCCCACTGAACAACAAGAAAGCTCGATAATTAAATATAGACACAACAACATCTTCGTGTTTTCCACATGTACATAACACAGCATTGGATGTGGCTGTCATCAAGTTCGCCAACACAAAACTTATTTTAAACATTTTACACCATCATAATTTCAATCAACATTTGTTATTTCTGTCAATCTAAACTAAATTATCCATGGTTAAAGTGTAATAAGAATGTTTTTTGGTAGATTGATTACCATAGTTTTACTACAAATGTCATGCTTATGGTTACAGTAGCTAAACCGTGGAACGTTTGTGGTTACCACTGTCTGACTATAGCGACCAAGTTTTTTTCAAATACATTTTTAGTAAAACCATGTTTAATTTTCTTAAGGCAGGAACACGTTATGGTGTGGTTTCTCAGACAGGGCTTAAGCCTAGTCCCAGACTCACTTAAATGTTGGTGTCTTGATCTAAAATAACTTGCACTGATATAACTTCGAGTATATCAGTGGGATTGTTTTGTCTCAAGATACTGTCATGATCCCCATCTGTGTTTCCCCGATTGTTGTGGACTTTTAGTTTATATGTCTTAGTTCCTGTTTCCTGTCTAGTGTTGTAGTTTTTTGTTCATTGGTTTTGTGTCATGATCTGTTTCAGGTGTGTCTTGTTAGCCTGTGTATTTAAGCCCTTGTGTTTCCTTTGTCAGGTGTCTGTTGTTGTTAGAGGTTTAGTCTTGTGTCTTGGATTGTTTATTATTCTGTTACTTTGTTTACTTTCATTAAATTTTATACTGCACGTGAATCTACTTTTCTGCCTGGTTACTCGTCGTCACAGATACACACGTATTTTTTGTAAAAAGTATGTTTTTCAAATTGACTCAAATATCCTAATTTAACTAGCATAGTCTTAAACTAATCCTTGTCCTGGAAACCCCTCCTACATGTATTAATCTTCATTCACTCGCTCACGTGTATATAAAAAAAATCAATAAATATAAGAATGGGTGAGGATTAGATATACTAATCATATTTAAAAATCCCACAAGGCACCACAAAAAACAATATTATCACATTTTCTAAAGCATGTCATCATGTGTGGTACACTTTTTTGAAAAAAAAATAGAACTTCACAACATAAGTGTAATGCTAGACATATCTTTTTATTTTATTATAACTGCTATATTTCATCTTTCGTTTCTAAATAACTTTCAGTGTATTCAGTTCATTATTCCTGAAATCTAAAATTAAATGAGTTCACAGTCCAGTGTCTGTTAAATTGCAACAAAAACACACCTCAGGATTGACATAAAGTCACCCAACAGGTGTTTGGAAAACATGCAAAGGTGCATGAAAGCTGTGAAAGCAGACTTATTCCATTATATACTGATTGATCCTAAAATACATGTCACAAAGTTAGTATTGTGTTGTTTCAAAATTATAATGAACTTGTTTTCATTGCAGTATTCAACATCTGCAAACATTGTCTCTTTTTGTTATTTTGACCAGTTTCTATTTTCTGCAGATAAATGCAACTAAAAAATTTTGTCAGTAGGAATTGGGGAGAAATGTTAACACATAAATACTAAATTCAGAAAAACTGAAAATAATTTTGTTTTTTTCCACAGCTGTATATTAATATTAAGATTATAGATTTGCCAAAGAAAGTACATCTGAACTTATGTGAAAATATACAACACCGTAAACTGGTGCTGTGTATGTAGACTTGTTTTTCTTTTGACTCATCTCTACCTTTGGTATAACTCAACCTTCTTTGTTAAATATCCTGATTCATCACATTCATCATAAATGTCAAATTATGAACTGTTAAAAAAATCTTAAACAGCAGGTTTAATACTACAGAAATAACCAAACCACTCATTGACCTTCTTTATGAAATCTTTATTTTCCATTTGTTGTTTCTGCATTTTAGGCCTCATTCTTTTGGTTTCATTAAATGATCAAGCTCAATAACAAGATTCTGTCTCATTCTTGACTTTTAGAAGAAAAGAACAATATCACACATCACAATTCAACATAATCATGCATGATGCGAGTTACTGGCAGTTGTTGTCATCACAAGCTGATTTGCAGGACGTCTTCAGGTTGATCACTTCATTTGGTCTCCCGCATCTGCAGTCATGTTTGATGTTGTGATGATGACATGATGTCAGGTGCCCACAGGACGCCTCCTTGAAGCANATTAGTTAAGCCAAAGCATTACTGTTTTTAGTCCGTTTAACACAATGCAATTGTGTTTGAACATAAAACCTAATACAATGGTGTTAAAACAAAATTAATTGTTTAAATAAAGTGAACAGTATCGTAAAATCATTTTTTTGAGTGTTGAAATTTGTCTCTCTCCATTTAGGAAATGCCACACCGATATTGATTCTCATTTTATCTCTCTCGTTTATATCCTAAACTCTTCTTGGGTCATTTAGTTGACCCGTATGTTTACGGGAGTTGTCTTTGCCGACAGAGCTGCAAACAGTAAAGAATAATTGTGTTCCATACCGACTGTGCAAAACAAGATAGTTGCTTGATAGACGCTACAAACTAATACTTTCACATTTGTCCACGAGACTGGAAACGCCAGAGACTGTGTTATTACAGGGTCTGAAATACTTACAATTTGAGAAAGCATAATGGCTCACATGGATCACGTGAGGCACCTCAGCCAATCATATAACAGCCTCTTGTCTACTTTCCTGCATTCCTCTGAAGGTTGCAGGCTTTCCATCTAGTGTCTTTGGTAACGCGGATATGACTTGGTTAAAATGCAGATTTGCTTACGATTTACAAATAGCTGGAAACATTTGGGATATTGTAAGTACTCAACTTAACAAAATATATAACATTGGCCTAGTGGTTTTTGGATATTTTACTGTAAATTTTTTACATATTGTACCTTTAAACTAAATGCTTGAACCATGAGGACCAGTTTTCTACATTATCATTACTTTTGTAAATCTTGCAAATCTTTATGCATATCAAATAGGGAAAGTATTTGTTAACTGTAATTAAGAAACACATTGTAGTGAATGTATGTGACATTTAAGCAACACTGATTCAAAGTATTTTTACGTTTCCCCTAGAATCATTTACATTTACTACACTGCAAAAAAAAGAGAGAGAGAGAGAATCTACACAATTTATCCTTTGCTAAATCTTTATTTGCCTTTTTTGTACTCTGCCTAATTTTTCCAACAACATTAAAAGATCAAGCTCTTGTAATGTCTCATTCTTGACTTTTAGAAGAAAAGAACAATATCACACATCACAATTCAACATAATCATGCATGCTGCGAGTTACTGGCAGTTGTTGTCATCACAAGCTGATTTGCAGGACGTCTTCAGATTGATCACTTCATTTGGTCTCCCGCATCTGCAGTCATGTTTGATGTTGTGATGATGACATGATGTCAGGTGCCCACAGGACGCCTCCTTGAAGCAGCCATGCAGATGTTTAGCACACGCTTCACCGCGTTTACAGCCGTCCTGAATGACCGCAGCTTTACTGCCGTAATGATGGCATGATGGGACGCAAGAGTTACTGCAAACAGACTTGCAGCACGCAGCTTTACTGCAATCCTTCTTACACCCATAATGAAGACATGATGGGACGCCGTTGTTGCAAACGTCACCACAAACAGACTTGCAGCACGTCACTTTCTTGCAATCGTCCGTCTGCAGTTTAATAGCTGTGAAACGGCAGACTTTGCTGCAGTTGATGGAGGATTGCTCACAGGCCATAGTGTGATCTGAACAACACAAAAGAGAAGTGACTGTATGAGACGAATGACAAGACAAAACATAAGAAGTTTAAATGAATGTGTGAGTTTATTACTTACATGTTTTTTCTGTTGTTTAACAGTTCTGGTCCTCAAAGTAAGTCTTGCTGAAACTCTTCTGTAGCTCTGTTTCTCCTGTGAACGGTCCGGTATATATTCACCTCTTCTGTGTCTCCACCCATCAACAGCTCATAGACAAATAGTGTGAACATTTTTTAATCATAAGTTTGAAAAGGTTTTAATCATAACAGTTTATGTAATCTTTACAGTGTTGTTTCAGTGAGGATGAGAAAGAAGGTTTAACATGATGTAATAACATTATAGCATAATTAAAACCTCTGATGTTCAGTCTCATTAAGATATACAGTATAATTAAAATTTGTATCTTGAGACAGATGTCATCTTCATAATAAACAGTAGTACTCACTAGTAGTCATATGTCTGTGCACATGTTATAGACATATAAGAGCTGTTGACACATGGGCACATCTTCTGAAGAGCGTGTTCAGAAACTTCCATCATTACATTAATGGGTTTGATATGTATATAGGTTACAGTATCTCACTCATATCATCATACGTTCAGCATCTTCATTTTGCTATGATCAAATGTAAGACCTGGACAGAAAGCCTAATGGTTTTGAATTAGAGCTATCATCCAAAATTATGAATACTATAACAATTTATATTTTCTTTAAATTTATAAAATAAATTATTTATATATCACATATTTAATTTATTTAATCATATATTTAATATCAATTCATTTATATTTTAACATTTTAATGTGTTGCTTTGATCACAAGCTGGATTTTCGTCTCTAGGTTTCAATTACACCAGCTTAGAGTTTACTCAAATGTAAACTATTAAAACATTTCTGTTAACTAAAATTCTAATAAAATATAGGTCTAAATATTATTTGGGAAACGGAATTACAGTAGAAACATTGAAAATAACAAATAAATTTAAGTAAAAAATAAACAAACTAGAACTGAATATAAATAAATCAAACATTTATAGAATAAAAAATATATAAATAAACACAACAAAATTACTTAAATTTAACTTAAAATTAACATGAAAACTAAAAATATAAAAGCAAATTCAAGCTGTAAATAAAAAAAAAGTTGACTACACAAACATGTCTATTAATTATTATTAATTAACAAGGTTTACCTTTATCTGATAAATTCCTATAATACAAAACGTGATAATCGCACAAGAGTAAACAGTTATTATGTTAATCTGTCAATCTGGCCACATCATTACAATGACACATTAACTACATGATGTATTAGTGTATAGACTACAATGATGCTGTGTTTAATGTCAGCTGTTATACTCATCATAAACAGTAAACTCACCCTAATGAGACATTTGAGAATATTTTGAGCTATGAGCTGTTGGTGGGTGGAGATGCACAAGAGGTGAATATATACCGGACTGCACAGAGGAGAAACATCAGAGCAACAGAAGAGCTGCTTCCAGCAAGACACAACTCAAACACAATAAGGAAAACTATCTGACAACATGTAAGTACTCACATCATATTTTAAACATCTTCTCTTTCTTTGCTTGATGTCCAAATATTTACAGCTTGAGAAAGTGCTGTTGACCTGATGATCATAGATGCGGAGATCGGGAACAAATTAACCCCCATGATCAGATTCTTCTTTTGTGTTGTTCAGATCACACTATGGCCTGTGAGCAATCCTCCATCAACTGCAGCAAAGTCTGCCGTTTCACAGCTATTAAACTGCAGACGGACGATTGCAAGAAAGTGACGTGCTGCAAGTCTGTTTGTGGTGACGTTTGCAACAACGGCGTCCCATCATGTCTTCATTATGGGTGTAAGAAGGATTGCAGTAAAGCTGCGTGCTGCAAGTCTGTTTGCAGTAACTCTTGCGTCCCATCATGCCATCATTACGGCAGTAAAGCTGCGGTCATTCAGGACGGCTGTAAACGCGGTGAAGCGTGTGCTAAACATCTGCATGGCTGCTTCAAGGAGGCGTCCTGTGGGCACCTGACATCATGTCATCATCACAACATCAAACATGACTGCAGATGCGGGAGACCAAATGAAGTGATCAATCTGAAGACGTCCTGCAAATCAGCTTGTGATGACAACAACTGCCAGTAACTCGCAGCATGCATGATTATGTTGAATTGTGATGTGTGATATTGTTCTTTTCTTCTAAAAGTCAAGAATGAGACATTACAAGAGCTTGATCTTTTAATGTTGTTGGAAAAATTAGGCAGAGTACAAAAAAGGCAAATAAAGATTTAGCAAAGGATAAATTGTGTAGATTCTCTCTCTCTCTCTTTTTTTTGCAGTGTAGTAAATGTAAATGATTCTAGGGGAAACGTAAAAATACTTTGAATCAGTGTTGCTTAAATGTCACATACATTCACTACAATGTGTTTCTTAATTACAGTTAACAAATACTTTCCCTATTTGATATGCATAAAGATTTGCAAGATTTACAAAAGTAATGATAATGTAGAAAACTGGTCCTCATGGTTCAAGCATTTAGTTTAAAGGTACAATATGTAAAAAATTTACAGTAAAATATCCAAAAACCACTAGGCCAATGTTATATATTTTGTTAAGTTGAGTACTTACAATATCCCAAATGTTTCCAGCTATTTGTAAATCGTAAGCAAATCTGCATTTTAACCAAGTCATATCCGCGTTACCAAAGACACTAGATGGAAAGCCTGCAACCTTCAGAGGAATGCAGGAAAGTAGACAAGAGGCTGTTATATGATTGGCTGAGGTGCCTCACGTGATCCATGTGAGCCATTATGCTTTCTCAAATTGTAAGTATTTCAGACCCTGTAATAACACAGTCTCTGGCGTTTCCAGTCTCGTGGACAAATGTGAAAGTATTAGTTTGTAGCGTCTATCAAGCAACTATCTTGTTTTGCACAGTCGGTATGGAACACAATTATTCTTTACTGTTTGCAGCTCTGTCGGCAAAGACAACTCCCGTAAACATACGGGTCAACTAAATGACCCAAGAAGAGTTTAGGATATAAACGAGAGAGATAAAATGAGAATCAATATCGGTGTGGCATTTCCTAAATGGAGAGAGACAAATTTCAACACTCAAAAAAATGATTTTACGATACTGTTCACTTTATTTAAACAATTAATTTTGTTTTAACACCATTGTATTAGGTTTTATGTTCAAACACAATTGCATTGTGTTAAACGGACTAAAAACAGTAATGCTTTGGCTTAACTAATTGTTTACATTTTAAATTAACATGTTTCAATCAAGTAGATCAAAATCATATTTGATGCTTGTTCAATTTACTAAAATAAATCAAGTTAACACAACATAAATGAATTTAGTTGTATTAAAGTAGCGTTATTAACTAGGAACAGGATTTCCACTTCCCATCATGCTTTGCACGCGGCTGAATAGGGAGAGTAAAAGTTGCAATAAAATGTTATTTTATACATCTTTTATCAAAATGATGAAACAGGGATATTTGTTCATGTTTAATACTCTTTTATGTTTGTATTTAAAAGAGTTTCTGGTGTGTTAATGTTTTTGGGGGGTTACCATTGTGGTAAAGTGTAGAGCATGTGCTTGGGTTGAGGACCTGCTAACCAGATTTAAAATTGCTTTAATAAAAAAGCAGGTACTTGGGGTATGCCGAAAGTTTAACAAAACCAACTTCTGGCTAACTCCGAACAATAAGAGCTTTGTTTAGCTTATTTAATGTGTTAAAAATAACAGCTGGTTCCACATAATGGAAACATGTTATCGCTACTTAAATACTTTTAGTAGGATGAACTTATTTGATTCAAGTTATTTGGACATTATTTGGACATGGTTGTTTAAGTTTACTCAGTTCAGTTTAGTTCGTTTTACATTAAGTATTTGAGTAGAGATAACATATTTCAGTTGTGTGGAACCACTGTCCATAATTTAATTATGTTCGTTTAAAGTATAATTTTTTTCAGTGAGACAGAGACGCCGATTTTGCATGTGTTTTACTAGACAGGTGAGCAACTGTTTATATTCCTTTACTGAAAGAAAACATATGATTATTATATCGATCAACAAGGTTAGTCTTATTGTTTGAATGTTAATTTAGCACGAGTGCAATGTATAGGCTATATTTATTGAACAAGTAGTAATCGTTTTTAGATCATCTGACTAAATAGTAATTAATTTATTTGACGAATTACGTCTAATTCACTATAATGAAATAAATCCATGTCATCAAACGCAACATTTATATAACTTTATTACTTTATCATCCATAAACATTTTACATACTAATTTACATACTACACCTTTAAAATAGGATTCAGCCAACCAGAGTCCAACATACACTTATAAGCAATTACAATAAGTTTGAGTTTTATGTCTTGCACACTATTCTCCGTAGTCCTGCCAGGAAAGTCAGTTGAAATGTCAATTCAAACATTTACATGAATTTAAATCTGCTTCAATGATTAACACTAAAAATCAGTTTTTGCCTACTTTTTAAATACCGCTGACAACAGTTTAACTGAAAGTCCTTTTGATACAGTCCAAAGAAACTGAACCTAAACTAAAATGCTGACTTGTTGAAACAACTGATAAATGATTTCAAATAAATTAGCAATGTATGTAGTCATGAGTCTCTAAAGATGTCCAGTACAGCAGACAGATCTCTAATAGACATTATTGCACTTCAAATGTATATCTGGTCTAACGTGTGCAAAAGACGAGCTTTAGTGTTTTTACACATTGTGTGATTTATTAAAATGTTACCATAAAGAAAGAAAAGGCACACATTTATGTTAGTTTGCGTTATCTACAATAGACCCTTCGCAAAACCCCGCCCCCTTTCGGTATCAGCCATGCGCTCCCAGTGTAATTTTGGGCACTCCCTGGGGAAATAGTGAAGAATCTCTGGAAAAATGACACGCTGATTTCAGACAGAAAGGTCTGCAATACGCATTCAAGGGATACATCCAGGATTTGAGATGACTGTAACAATAATTACACCTATATTTGCGTCCACACCAGACGATAACCTTTATGTTAATTCTACACTCGCACGATGCAGATTCCTTCATTTAGAATATATTTTTTAATTTATAACTTAGTTGTCATTTATCGTTATACTGTAGTGTGAACGTCCATTAAAGCTGGGTATATTTCTCTCTGTTTACTATTCACCTGGGGCCGGTTGCACCAGCTGGACGTAGAAAAGTTGGGTGTAAGCCCAATGTCGGACTTAACTACGACCAGACTTGTGATAAATATTTACACCTGTTGCACCATCTAAAACTATGACCAGGCGCAGCTACGCTCAGCTTAGACGATGCGCATCCCCGCTGCCACATTCTACCGCATTGAAAGTGACATTCTTACTGCCTCTAATGAGTGAAAATGTTAAAGAGGAAAATAATTAGATAAAAGAAAAATTACAGAAAAAACAGCGCTCCATTCCCGTCCGTTTCATGTATAACTGGGGTGATAATTCGATGATTAATTCTAAAAATTCAGCGCTGCTAAAATGAAACCTTTCTGTAAGTTATCGGCATGGCGGAATGGTTTTAAATGTGTTAAAGGCAGAATAGGTGATCCTGTCCAGAATTTTTTTTGTCACGTTGGTTGGAAATTTCTTCACATCCTGATAGCAATCAATAAGTAAAGTGGTCCAATGGCATTTTTCTAATTATATATCGTCTGTGAAAGGTGTAGGACCAAAATAACGTTCGCCTATAATGATAGGTCGTGCGTACATTTTCAGTTAATGTATTTTGCGTCCTACTGCACACTCTGTTCACGCAGACACCATACGTCATCAGCACGGTCACATATGCTGTGCATACACAGCGGGAGAATGGCAGGTAAAAAGCTGGAACCTAACTTTCCCCATGTTAAATGTGTGCAAGTTTGCAAGTGGCACTTGTAAAGGACGAACAAAAAGAGATTGCCACGACTAAAAACATCTAATCAGCAAAGAGGTGAAAGCAGAATTCCATTCGCGAATGCATTCCGGTCCCTGGCGGTTGCTTTCCGAGGGTTTCCCACTCGGTCTGTTCGTGATTGTGTTACGGAGGTTTCACAGGGGATGGGTGTGGAAAAACGGGAAAATCCTGGCCAAAACGGGAGTGTTGCTTTTCCACGCTGAGAGCAACTACAGGAGTAAAGGGTTTCAAAGATCATGCCATGGTAACTTCTGGACAGGTAGGTACATGTTATGATTTGATGGGATTCGATTTTAGTTTGTGGACCTTTATTAATTAGCTCAACAACATCGTTACCCAGCATTTAACGAGAACTATGCTGCATCTCATCCCATTTGAAAGCAGTTGTTTACATTAGACGTCAAGGTTTACATTATGAAATGAGATATATTAGTTATTTTCTATTAATTAGAAATTAGAGTTTTAACTCGTCCCGTAGAAAAAAACTTTAACTGCACTTTATTCTCCATTATTTAGCCTACTCCCTTACTTATTTCCATTACAGGTTTGGTTCAGCATTTTCAGGTTCATTATCTCGGTATGGCGCGTATACGGAAGGGTTTAGGACCAGATGCGACGGCCACCGTCCTTTTCAGACTCAGAGTTCCTCCCTCAGGTGGCAGGAAGGTAAAACTCTGCATCAGAGAGGCGAAGAGGAGAAAGAGCTCCATACGAGCCAGCTGCTCACCTGAGCACATCCTCTTACCTGTAAAACACGATAAAACTGTTCACAACCTGAGGGTGCTGGATTATAAAAATACAGCCTCATCCTCCTGACCTACCTATTGAGAAGGGAATGAAGTTTTCTCTCTTCTGAAATTTCCCATTTTCATCTAGGAAGTGCGCGGGGTTGAACTCGTGTGGAGCGCTGTACTCATTCTTGTCCTCTAGGATTGGCTTCAGCATTGGAAGAACCATCACACCCTGTCAGAAAAGAAGTCTGTCTCGCTAATATACAACAAGATGTCCAGGTCACAAATTCTTTAGGAAATTACAAAATAAACTCAACATTATCTATAACAGTGGTTCCCAATTCCCAACATGGGGTCACAACTAGAGTTGGTTTGAGAGTTACATTTTTAAAAATCATGTTTACAATTCCATGATAAATTATAATATCACAAAAAACCCACAGTAAAATCGCCAGTGTTAAAAAGGTCAAATTAACACTCACAGTGTATATACTGTATAATCCAAACTCTCAAAGTGTGGATTATATAAACACTGTGAGAGTTAATTTGACCCTTTTTAACACTGGCGATTTTGCCGTGTATTAATCTTTTATCTTGCTCACTCACTTTCTCATTGTGCTTGTTAAAGTTGCATTTTATTTCTTTTTCGGGTTGCTGATCTATGAAAATTTGGGGGGAAATGTGCTTAACCATCTAGAAAACAACGTCTCACAACCGTCCTAAAGTAATTTCATTTTTCATATGCAAAAAAACATTTTTTTTAAATCTTATATTTCCTTTTTGACTGAAGTTGACCTGTGAACTGTTTATATTCTAGTGAGATTTGGGCACGCGCTACAAAAAGCCTACACTTTGAAAGCAGCATCTCTCACCTTGGGAATGAGATATCCGGCCACTGTTGTGTCTCTGCAGGCGACTCTCGGTGGAATGAAGGCAAGAACGTTTGCAAACCTCTGAACCTCATGAATCACAGCGTAAGTGTACGGCAGGTGCGTCCGATCCTCCATCAGCGGTTGACGCGTCTGTCCGATCACATGATCGATCTCTGCCTGAACTTTCTCTGCGGTGACAGAAAGCAAACATGTACACATTTGTCTTACGAGCAGACAGGTTTTTGGACATCCATCACCTCACCTTGCACTTCTGGGTACTTGGCCATATAGAGCAAACCCCAGCTGAGTGATTTAGTGGTGCTTTCTGTTCCCGCTCCAAACAGATCCAGCAAACAGTGGATCAGATTTTCTTCTGTGAACTCGGCTTCGCTGTCCTTAGTCTGGAAAAGATGCAAAGAGACAAGTTAACACATAGTCCGAGCTTCGAACTTCCAGAACTTTAAACATAATAGGCGCACTGATGTCGAGTCCTGACTCAATGGTGGTCCTCTACCAAATTAATTTATAAAGAAATTATAATTTTTGGATTTGGTTCAGAGGTATCCATTTTCAGCTTTTTCTTGCCTATTACTCAACATGAACACAAGTCAAGTTAAATTCACTTCAATTATGACTTAATTGTGACTACGGGATGGTGTCAACTCCGTCAGTTGAATCATCAGCTCGCCAGACAGAAAATCTGGCAGGGTGACATCATAATCACATGGCAATGCACGTGTATTCACTAGTGAGACAACAATGTACAAAAAGCCACAAAAACTAGTTGCGTTAAGGTTAAATCTGACCGGCTTCAAAAGGTTACCTTCTCCATTTCATCCAGATAACAGTCAATGTAATCTCTGGGACTGGATGGGTTTCGGTCTTCTCTGTGTTTCTGAATTTCCTCTTGAAAAAAGACCTTAAGCTTGGAAAGGTTGGCAAACGTCGTCTGGTGTTGCCCCGGCAGAAAGGACATCAGGGTTGGAAACTCGTTATACAGCTGTAAAGAGAGAAATATATTGTTTATCGGTGTTACATCGCTTTAAACATTTTACAGAAAAGAGCAATTTAGTGTACTGCATTAAAAAGATGTAGACCTCAAAGTTGCCATTAAAAAAGTTTCCTTTATTATGGATGCATTCTCTGAAATGCACCAAGTATCTTCCCGGAAGTTGTACACATTAAGAAACAAATAAAACCTTTAGGAGATGTCATTTACACAGATGTCGTAACTCTATCAAATCATGTATTCTGTTGGGCTGTTTTAATTCTGAAAGCTTAGTAACACACATCGGTTACGGTTAATGTGCTCAGGGCAACTCTGTCACAGCAGCCAGACTGGAAACGACAATGCGTAAAAGATCGCCGCGGCATCAGACGGTCACAGCTTACCACAAACGTCATCCCGTAATAAATCTACATGCATTTCAAGAACATCCATTATGGACGCATGTAGGATAAGAAAGAGAAATAAATGTATACTTTTTATGTTCTTGGACATTTTTTTTAATATTGCTCTATGGCCCGGGTTTCACAGACATGGCTTAGCTTAAGCCAGGACTATGCCTTAGTTGAATTAAGATATTTATGTCACTTTTATAAAAATGTCTGAGAAGAATACATTACTGGTGTGCATCTTGAGACAATATAATGGCACTGATATATTTTAAGAGATTTCTGGGCAAGTTATATTCAGTTAAGACAGGTCGCACATTCATTTTAGTCTGGGACTAGCCTTAAGCCTTGTCTGTGAAACCGGGCCTATATGTTTTATATATTTTTATTTCATTTTTAATTTAGTTATTGATTTATTTACAGTTATTAATTTTAGTGTCTTAAACTCACTTCAGTTTATTGCACAGGAGAGGTCGTTTTTTTATGTAGTTTGGGTTTTTCCAATAATATTCAGGCCTATATTTTATTTTATTCAATTAACAGAAATGTTTCGAGTTTTGGTTTAATGAACTATAATAACCCTGGAAGCGGACAAGAAACTTGCATTCAGGACTACAGGTGTATTTTAAGGAAGGATCTAAACCACATTCGTATATTTTTGGCTGATCTCGTACCCGACCCCATCTATTGATAGGCAGTTTAAAGGTGTCGTCCGAGTACTTCAACAGCTGATAAAAACGTTGGTCGTCGTATTCGAACTTGTAGCCAAAAACCAAACTGCATATTATATTCCCCACTGCACAGTTCAACAGGTCATGAGGGTTGAACGGCAGACCTTAAAGAACATAAGAGAGAAAAGAATCAAATATCTGCTTGTGGAGGCATTTGTAGTTTATAAAGATATACTTATGAAATTGAAGAGAAACTGACCTCGTTCCGCCCGCAAAGCCTCACAAACAAACTGACACTCCTGCAGAATTGAGTTTTCCAGGGTTTTCTTTCCCACACCAAAATATTTCAGCGTCGCCACAGCAAAACGCCTCTGCTGGCGCCACATGTGGCCGCCGGAGAAGATCAGACCTACGTGAGACAGAAAGATCACATGAATGTATAAGGACATAAACATATAATGGATTATTGCCATCTCCTTTACGGACATTCAACATTTATCCTCAATTACCGGTTAGTCTCTGGTTGTCAAAGTGGCTCATCCTTTCATTCCTTTAAATGATTTTAGTTTTTTTTCATGTGGTCCACTTATACTGTTAGTCAAGGTCATAATATATTTTTCATTTTCCACCCTCTTTCTAACCTTCACATATAATGGAGCATTGTTGCCTGTGGTGTCCTTGTGACTATGTGAAGAGTCTCTTGGAAGTGAAATGCATTACATTCAAACCTGTATGACTTTCTTTCTTGTGCAGAACACAAAAAAAGATATTTTGAAGAACTTTAACCAAATAACACCAACCCCAATTGACTTCAATTGTATGAACATTTGTCAAAATATCTTCTTTTGTGTTCCACACATGAAAGTCATACAGGTTGCTGCTCTGTCCTTTGTTTTTGTCATTGTGACGGATTCACAAAGCAATCCACCCTTAAAGGTACAGTGCGGGATGTTTTGTATGATCTATTAACAGAAATTCAATATAACATACAAAACTGTGTCTTTAGATGTGTATAAAAACCTTACGTAATGAAAAGTTATGTTTTTATTACCTTAGAATACACCAGTTGTATCTACATAGGGAGCGGGCCTATCTACATGGGATTTGTTATGTTGCGCAGCCATGTTTTGTACAGTAAGCTCTAACGGACAAACAGCTCTACAGAGCGCGTTTCGTATATGTTGGTCTTCTTCGTGTGTTTTTTTAGACGCAGCTTGCATCATCACTGAGTTGAAGACGCACAAAGTAGTAAGTCGTAGTACGGAGAGAAGGAGGAGGAGGAGTCGTCGTCTAGCTGAAGCAACTGATTGTTCTGTCTTAGAAGTTTTGATAAAATGGAGGACCATGCGTATTGTGCACAAGAGCCGACAGAGCGTGAATCTCCGTCGTCAAAGAAGCGCAAACGTGATGCTGCCAGACGAATTAGAGACAAACGGCGGCAGAAATCCAGGATAAACATCGGTGTATCTATTACCAGATGGAAGGCACTGTTGAAAGACAAATGTTTTCAAGGCGACGCCGAAGTTGCCTGTTTTCTGCTAGACTGGTAAGATAATTCAACATTTTCAATGTTTCCACTTTTTCAAGGTTTACCAAACAACTGTTTTGTTGAAACGGTAACGTTAGCATTTTATACAAATGGCCATATAACCTCCGAATAATAATGTATTTCCGTCCCTGCGGTACGTACTCCGGTTGTTCCTGACTTTACAAAGGGGGAGACAAACGTCTACTAACTTACACCTAACTGCCTATGTCGCTGTCAGATCAAACGCTTTGAACAGCGTTGCTATTTACGATTAGCTAACTTTAGTTACTTCACTAACGTACTCTCAGCGTGTACTAGATAGCACGCAAGAAATATAGCGAATTATAGAATTGTAACAGTAACTTTCGTAATAGAATACATGTTAAATGATTAATTACGTTAATATATTGCCTTACCTTTGTAAAGAAACATCGTTGCTTGTATCACTGCTATCCGCTGTCTCAGTAGACGACATCTTTTTTTACTGTTGCGGCCACCGTCGTACTTTGAAAGGGAGATTCGTTGCAAAACTATAATACAACGCTAGTGGCCGCTGATTTTCAAGAACTGCGCCTTTAAATGTGCCGTGCACACGGATTTATTTATTTTTGGTTCTGAATTTCAGTTCTTCCGGCATTTAGGACCTCATGACCCCATCGTGACTGAACCAAGTTCCTAAACATCAAAAAGGCATAAAGATGTGGCCGTCCGTTTGCTCTCTTTATATTAGAAATCCACAACGCCAGTGACTACAACTGAAGAGTCAAATACTGTACGTCGTGAACATTTGCTGAAGATAATTTCGTTAATTTCACAGCGATTAGTTCTGCTGCTCTAAATCGAGTATTCTAGGAATGGTCGGCTGTGGTGCTTTCCAACAATTTTTTATAAAATACTACAACATTAAAGTTTTTTACACCGTGTTTACAGGTGCGTGCATAGACATGTGGGTGCGTGTATCGTGTTTCTGTACGTTCTTTACCTTTCCCGTTACAGATTCTGTCATTTACAGGGAAGAACGGCCGTTCCGTGAACACGTCCGCCTGTTCCACAAAAGCCTCTTTGAAAGCCTCATATCCAGTGAGCAGTATACAGGGTCTTCTTCCAAGGTACAGCGTGCTCACGCCTCCATATCGCTCGGCAATCTGACAAACGTGAAGTTAACTTCCAGAACAATGTGAAACGATAGTATAAAACAATGACACACAAAAGCACACCTTCGGAAAGATCTCCATTGGATCATTAAAACCGATGCACATCAGGTTTCCAATGAAGGGCAGAGGAAAGGGACCAGGAGGCATGTTGCTGAATCGAAAATCATACATGTGCTTCACGAACAGCAGAACACAGAGAAATATCAGGATTCCCGGCACATCCATCCACTCTCCCATCATCTCTGATGTCATGTTTGCTGAAAGAAAGGTTGGACATGTTACACAAACTGGTTACATTCATGAAAAACTTTAAAGCTATTAAATCTACTTATGTTTGTTTTTATTTCAAGAACTTGCCAAAAAACAAGCAAGGCGCATTACTATAATAAGACTTGGACAGAGTTGTATATAAACAAAAACAAAAGAAAAAATATACAATACACAAATCAAATACTGTTGTGATAAAATACTTTTAAGGCTTTATATTTTTACTTAAAGCAAAGCTATCAAAGAACAAACTGTGCTGAAATATTTATTTATTTATTATTTTAAAAAGTGTCTGTAATAATGATTAGGCACACTGCAAAAAATGACATTCTTGCTAAGCATTTTTGTCTTGGTTTTAGTCAAAAATATCTAAAACTTCTTAAATCAATATCCAATTACTTCCCAAGAAAAGTGACCAAAGATATTTAGTCTTGTTTTATGAAAAATTATATTTCCCAATTACCTATTTCAAGTTTATTTTTCTCACCCCATTGGCAGATTTTTTTACTTAATTAACTTAATTAATTTTTATACTTTTCTCCTTAAAAAAGAGACTAAACATCTTAGGTCACTTTTTTGTCAAGAAAGCGCATCTTGATTTAAGAATGTTTAGTTATTTGTGCTACAAAACGGAAAAAAAAGAAAACACTAAGAATGTCATTTTTTGCAGTGCATGCTCACGCCATTGCATTGTTTTAGAAATATCCAAGACATGCACACATGGATACTAGGGAAATAAACAAGGCTGTAACGTTACCTACAGGAGAAGGTGAATCCAACTCTCAAGCCTGAAACAAACAGATCAGTGCAACAGCTTGATAGATGCTCTGTAATGCTGCTACCTAGTGATGTTACAGGTTTAATAGAAGCGCGCAGAACGCAAGCAATTTTACATTTGACCGATTCGTTTTCGTACAAACGTGTGATCTGTTACTCGTGGTGGAAGTCATAAGATGAAACTAAGCACGCTTCTTTACAGTTCGTCATACTTATTCTAGACGGGGCTTTTGAGACATTTCATTGTTTTGGTTTGATGGTAGAGAGGTTAAACTGAAAGCGCTCTTTTCATATATCTTATCATGATTTCATGTTTATTACATCGGACCAAACGAATGAAAAGTATTATAACAGATCTTACTTGGTGTAAAAATTCCGGAAAGATTCATACCAGCGTAGAAAAACACGGCTCTCACTAAATCGTTGCTGTTTCGAGTCTTATGAAACCATTACCCTAAACCACACCCTAACCCTAACTAACTAGCTACCTATGATTCTTAAGGCTTGTTCGACTTGATGCGGCGCCGAAAGATCCGACAGGCGGATGACATCAAAGTGCCGCGAGAGCGATTCGAAAAACCATAAAAAGTTTGCTTTCGAATCGCTCTCGCGGTACTTTGATGTCATCCGCCTGTCGGATCTTTCGGCGCCGCATCAAGTCGAACAAGCCTTTAAACTTGCCAAATAACACGGCTGCGTGATGACTATCGAAATGAACAGCGTTTTGGGATATTGCATAAAACCCCCTAATAGATTGCACACACACATGAAGTCTATTAAATGTCTGCATTTACATCTGCAAGACATTTTTTTATTGTTTGCTCATCAGAAATAGGCCCTACGTCTCTGAGACACGTCTGCTTTCAGATGTCATATTACTTAAGACATCTAGAAGATGCCTTTTATGATTTAGAATGTATATGCAAAACTGCTCTTTTTAAGACGTTTATCAGATGTTTTTACACAGCAGATGTTTTCCAGATTTTTAGCAGACATCTTATAACACATACCTGTGCTATCTGTGACGCTGGATGGAAACGCGTTAATTTAAAAATGCGCATTAAAAGGGATACACTTCATCCGATAGAAGAAATGCGCAAATTTCCGAACACAAATTTACCGAATACATTCCTTAATGCGCATCGAAAAAGTCATGTGACTTTGCCTCAGTGGATGTTCACGCCATGCCAAAATACCCGTAATTCAACGTGTAAACCGCATTCACGTCCTTGTAAAGCTTGCAATTACAGCTAATGGCTGGAATACACTACAAGACTTTTAAAATCTGAACAGATATTTTAGAAACTAGACATCATACACTTTAGAATTTTAAAGTTTTACTTAATTAATATTGCATATAGGAATTTATAGTCTGTTATATTTGACCTGTGCTTCTCTCTCCTTTATCCTAAATGTGTGCTCTCACTGAGCGTGTGTGTGTGTGTGCGTGCGTGCGCGTCCGTGTGTGTGTGTGTGTGTCTCTATGTCTATGTGTGTTGGTACGTGTGCATGTTGTGTGTGTGGAGTGTTTTGTATGTGGGTATGTCTGTCTTCTGTGTTTTCGACCTTTTCTTGTTTTTGCAGGTACAACTTTGGTTGTTTTGCTTGTGGTCAATATGTCTCATGTGCAGCTGCTTTGTAACAATGAAAATTGTAAAAGCGCTATATAAATAAAGTTGAGTTAAGTTACACTTGCAAACTTTTTGAAAGTTTCAGACAGAAACGCACTAAGTGATCAAATCTGCAGCAGCACAGACTTTCTGCAACAAATCGAGACTGAAAATCTGGGCTAAATCTGAGCAAAAGTCTTGTAGTGTATTTTAGCTACACTCTGTTGAGCGTACTTAATAAAAACATTATTTAAATTAATTGCCAACCAAACAAAAAGTAGGTTGTGGCAATTATTCATTTCAGTGGCTGTCGAATCTTAGAGCTATGAGCCAAACTTATCTGACCCATTTAACCCGACACACCATTACAGAAATAAGACAATTATAATAAGTAATATATGAACTGATTAAATAAAGTAATAAACATAAAGCAACAAATTAATTATAATAAGTAATATATTAACTTGGGAAATGACTTAAATGATAGTATGTTACAGATAAAGCAATTACGTTATCTCAGATACACCAACTGATTTCATAGCTTTGACGGTGATTTTTATTGCTTTATAATCAAAAATAGCTTCACACGACACATATTTTGGTGTCACTTATATTTAAATAAGATGTCATTATAAACCAGCAAAAAATCTCCATGGCTCAGATCTATTTGCTAAGTTTATTACATTTAATTTTTCTATTCAGCTAGGTATAATTGTTAATTTATTGCTCACAATACTTGAGGACCTCTATTAAAGATTAAACACAACAAATCCAGTGTACTCACTCGGCACCGAGATCAGACGTCCTGATTTGTCCTCTGAATTCACTAGCCTTTAAAATACAGTATTTCTACTTTAATGACAGCACTCCTCAGAGGAATTCCTTTTACTCATCGAGGTTATTTAAGCAGTGGCATCAAACTGCTGAAGTCGGCTACAACCGCATAAAGATGTTGCATCATTAAAGTTCAGAGATCATCAAGATACTTAAGTATTTTACTGCATTCTAACAAAAGGGATTGTGGAAAACCTTTGTACCCACATCTTGCTTGCTTTGAGAGCGTTGCATTAAGGAGGATCAGCAATGGCGGTATAAACATGTTAATGTAATGTAGGGCAATACACTGTCTATTGATAATATCACAGCCAAAATGTACGCAAGTTTTTTTATTTCTTGAGATAAGTTTGAAAACTCCATAGATTATGTGCCATGCAACTTTAATATACTTCAGTTTTGAATGAATACAGCTCAGCATTTCCATATGAACTATTCCGAGATATCCAACCGGTAACAATGAGCAGTTATTATATGAATATTTGTGTTGTCTCCCAACGATATGAGGAAAACTAAAAGACGCATGCAGACGAATTGTTTTGTATTCAGTATACCAGTAAAAAAACAAGCTGACGCTTATTTAGGGGTGTCACAATATACCAGTATTGACAATAGTCATGATAATAAAACGTTTCATTATTGATATTGTGTTAATACTTCACATATGATACTACTGTCAACATTTCAGTACCAATATATACGGTTGACACTTCAACCATTTAGGCGGCAGTTTTACACCCGTTTATCATTTTGAGAATTTCAAGAATACACAAAACAATACCTGGATGAGCTACTATTTCGGGTAAAAAAAATACTGGCTAATGTTACCCACAACCCTTTGCGTGAGGGAGGAGTTTAGTGATGCTACAAATTAAATATGTCTAATAAATGACATAAAAAATGATGAAAACCTGAAATGTAAGGATGAGTTGTACTTTGATACGCCAACAAGGTTCACCTCTGTTACGAGTTAGTTTCTCCCAGTACTTGCATGCTCTCTTGCTACATACTCAAAAAGTATGTAGATTTCCTTTAACAAAAAGAGTACGTCCTTTTAGTGCATAGTATAAGTAGGTGAATTGGGACTCATAATGAGTCTGTGAAAAAAACGTATGGCGCCATCTACTGGTTCATCAAGACTCATTGTGATTCTGCAGTCTTGAATAATAAAAAACTGGACATCATCTAGGAATAGCTCGTATGTGGAAGGGTTCAGGCGCGGCCGAGACACTAATCGTTCTTTTCACATTCAGCGTTTGACCCTCAACAGGCAGGAAGGTAAAATTCTGCATCAGAGAGGTGAAGAAGAGGAAGAGCTCCATACGAGCCAGCTGCTCACCTGGACACATCCTCTTACCTGTAAAACATGATAAACATATTCATACCTGTTATTATTATTAACCACAGTAAGAGATTAAAGATGCAAATTTCTAAATACTTCAGTATGTGTACAGTACATTCTTCATCTTTACCTATTGAAAATGGTACGAAGTTTTCCTTCTTCAAAAATTTGCCATTTTCATCCAGGAAGTGTGCGGGGTTGAACTCGTGTGGCGTGCTGTACTCATTCTTGTCCTCTAGGATTGGCTTTAGCAAGGGAAACACTATCACACCCTGTCAGAGAATATATTTTCATCAATGATCTTCAGTCGCACATATGCTATAAAATACATCTATGTGACGATGTAAAGACCTTAGGAATGAGATGTCCGGCCACTCTAATGTCCTTGTTGGCCATTCTTGGAGGAGTGAAGGTAATGATGTTTGCAACCCTCTGGATTTCATGGATAACAGCGTACGTGTACGGAAGGTGTGTCCTGTCATCCATCAATGGCTGCCGCATCTGTCCGATCACCTGATCGATCTCAGACTGGACTTTCTCTAGAAGAATATAAAGATGTAAAAATGTAGATTGCAAAATACTAATTTATTAAGTCATCTTAAAGGACATTGAGACATATATAATACTTATCTTTTAAACTATCACCAAGTACTGCAACAAGGATTTCTAATGTCAACAGATTCTATTAAAGGGGCAGTATGGAATATTAAGGAGGATCTATTGACAGAAATGCAATATAATATACATAACTATGTCTTTAGAGGTGTATAAAGACCTCACATAATGAAGCTTTATGTTTTTATTACCTTAAAATGAGCTATTTCTATCTACACACCGCAGGTCCCCTTACATGGAATTCGTCATGTTGTTTCTACAGTAGCCCTAAACAGACTTGTTGTCTTCTTGTAAATATGTTATCTCCTGCAGCAGAGATGCGGAAACATGACAACATCTTTGTCCTGTGTCAGCCACCGTAGAGCTTTGAAAGGGAGGGGTGAGTGGTGGACTGAGCCGTTGGTTGCAATTCACAACCTCGCCGCTAGATGCCGCTAAAACCTACCTTTTGACCTTTAATAGATTTACCAAACTCTGTGTGCAACTAAAATACTGACGCTGCCATTTTATTCAAGTCCATAACATTTAATACTTTCTCAGAAAATAAATGATCAAAATCACATCCCACCTTGCACTTCTGGATATTTAACCATGAAAAGTAAACCCCAGTTGAGTGTGTTGGAGGTTGTTTCCGTCCCCGCTCCGAATAAATCCACCGCACAGTAGATCAGGTTCTCCTCCGTGAATTCGGCCTCGCTGTCATTACACTGCAGAAAATAAAACCGAAAAGAATTCACACTTTAAACGACCTAAATGGTCTCATTTGTGCATTTGGCAGATGCTTTCATGTTTCATCCAACAGGAACATGCTGCTAGACTTGTGCAGACACTTTTATATGTAAATGTATAATCCCTTCAAATCTGATGTATAATGTAGCACGGCTGATAACGTGCGACACAATTATTTATAAAAGAGGTCACGGACATGCATAAACAAACGCGTGTCCTTGCTGCTGATAAAGCTCTCAAAAACCCTCCTAAAGGAATTCAAAAACGTGATGATATCCTGCTGGAGGACAAACCCACCTTTTCAATTTCATCCAGATAACAGTCAATGTAATCTCTGGGGTCGAATGGATCTCTGTCCTCTTTGTGTTTCCGGATTTCCTCCTGAATAAAGGGCTTAAGTTTAGACATGCTGGCAAATGCAGTCTGATGCTTTCCGGGCAGCAAAGACATCAGGGTGGGAAACTGATCATATAACTGTAAAAAAAAAAGACAAACAAAAAACCTGAATGCAATCTGCAACAACAACATATTCTAAAAACATCCAGTAGTCGCAAACTTTAGGTCACTGGACCCAAAACAGTGTTTCGCGGGTCTGTTTGGGTAAATAAAATAAAATCATACCCGACCCCAGGTAGAGATTGGAAGCTGGAGAATGTCGTCTATATACTTCTGCATCAAGTGGAAGTTATGGTCATCGTACTCAAACCTGTGACCGAACACTAAGCCACAGATGATGTTGGACACTGCGCTGACCAAATCACGGTGAGGGTTGTAGGGCAAACCTAGAACAACAAGGGTTTTTTGTAATGCTGTGAGAAATATGCAAAGATAAAAAAATACAATGATAAAAAACTGACATGCAGGATCTCAAATATATTTATTTATAAAAAGTGAGAAAAGGTCAACTTTCAGGCGGCTTTAAAAATGAAACGGCTTGATAAATTCAATGTTCTTCATGTATGCAGATATAAAACATCTGACAGCAGGCTTTAGTGACATGACAGTCATATGGTATTAAAAATGACATTCTCATCGCAGAGCAAAAATCTATGTGCTGCAAGTCCCTTTTACCAAAAGAGATATGTTTGCTAAAATGTTAAATATAAACACTTAGCAATACAATAGCAGCTCAAATTAAACCGACATGGACTACAAAAACCCATGGAATCTTAACATATTTGACCTTCAAAAAGACACGTGCACATGCAGAAGTTGGACTGTAGAGGGCAGTGTGCACCTGCAGCGCTTCAAAACAGACAAAAGTACATCTCCAGAGATCAGCATTTTTGGTAACTCACACTGTTATTAAAAAGAAATCTGTTGTGTGGTAGTGAAATGTTGCTCACTGACCTCGTTCAGTCCGTATGGTATCACAGAGAAAGCGGCACTCTTGAAGGATGGCGTTTTCTAGAGTTTTCTTCCCCACGCCAAAGTACTTCAGTGTGGACAGAGCAAACCGCCTCTGCTGACGCCACATGTGCCCGCTAGTCATGATCAAACCTATGGAGACAAAGCAGATTTAAATCAGTAGCTGAGATTGTGTGAATATTGTGGTGATGTGAAGGCACCACCCATTCTTTACCTTTTCCCTCACTGAGCCTTTCGCTTACAGGGAATGACGGCCGGTCCGTGAAGATGTCCGCCCGTTCCACAAACGCCTCCTTGAAGTTCTTGTATCCGGTCAGCATAATAAAAGGTTTGCTTCCGAAGAAAACCGTGCATACGTCTCCATACTGCTCAGCAATCTGACAAAACACACAAGCTGGCTTGAAAATAAAACAGCATTACATATGATACAACATTACAATACTTTTTGAGGTCACCGCAGTGTGAAGCAAAGACACAAACCCTCTGAAAGGAGCCCAGTGGATCTTTAAAGCCTACATTCAGCAGGTTTCCAACAAACGGCAGAGGGAAGGGACCGGGCGGCAAGTTCTTCAAGTAAACATCACGCAGATGTCTCACGAACAGCAGAACACACAGAAATATCAGGATTCCTCGTACGTCCATCCACTCGCCCATCAGCTGCGATAACGTCTGCAACACTGATGTCATCCCGGCTGATGCAGACGTCAGAAATATTACACACATGAAGAACTTTGAATGTCCATCCTGAGGATGTCTATCATTGATAACATTCGCACATATTACATTCAGAAGGCAATTTTGTATGTCTGGTGTGTCTCTGAATCATTTTAATGATAATGTGGCTAATTTTTATACTAAGGCCTGGTAAATCTGGAAAAGTTTTTTCCTCTCTCTCTTAGTTTATAACGTTCAAGAATAATAGTCCCGAGTTACCTACCATTCATGCAAAACTAGGACATTGAGTTTGGTAGAAGGGAAATGCTTTCAATCATGCAGGTCTCAATGAGGAACTCATACTTAATAAATCAATTCACGCAAGAAATTATACAACGTCCTTGAGCTTGTAAATGCTGTCTGTTATGAATTATGGCACAGCATCTATTGTACCTGATATGTATGTATGGCAATGCCCTAGATTACTACAATCAACACTTTAGCTCTATGTCTGGAATTGTTTTTATAGCTAAACTGTACAGTATTATCAAGTACAAGCTGTTGGGTCAAAAACATGTCTATCATATATGTTAATATATGAATCTCCCAGAATCTTCCCTTCATTTGTTTTAGTAGTTCCAGCTGTTCTTAATTTTACATTAGACCGCAGTGGAGCGGACTGGACTCAAATTAATAAATGTGTGTTAAACATTTATTGAACATTAAACATGTCATTTCATAGACTTCCATTGTTATTATATAAGGCAAATTATTATTTTCTATCCTCTAAACCAGTGGTTCTCAAACTGAGGGCCCCTGGGGGGCCCAAGATGGTTCCAGGGGGACCACAGATTTTATGAAATATAGAAATGTATCATACATTTTATGCATTCAAACATCAGAAAAATAAGACAACAAACCAAAAGAATCGATGTTTCAGCATTGAATAACTGAATCAGTTTTTGGTTTAATAAAAATTCTAAGTTTAAGAATACTAGTCATTATTTGGGGGGCCACAAAGCGATGCACTCTACACAAAGGGGGTTCTCAATAAAGTTTGAGAACCACTGCACTGCTCTAAACCTCAAAAATATAATTTGGTCAATTTATGATCCTTTTTATCTATTGGGTGAGGCTGTCATTATATTGCATTGTTAGTGAGGACATTGGCCCTTATACATAAGTTACAGCTAAACCTGTCTATGCACACACGCACGCACCACGTCCACTTAACTACATAAAACTCAACTCATATAATAAGTTTATACAATAAATGTAATCTTCTCTCCTTTGCTTGCATACATTCATTAGCATCTACCCTACAAAGTAATATAGGCTATCAGATAACCAGCAGTAGAGTTTAGTGTGATTTTTCTAGCTATCAACGCAATGCAATTGATAACATGCAGCATATGACATTGTTTAAAATAAAAACTATGTAACGTTACATAGACTGTTTGGCATAGAGTGTTCGTCGGGTAAACCATTATGAACTGATTCGTTTACCATTTGCCCCCGTAAACAATAGCACAAGAGAAAAGTGTGTTAACACACCTAAAGACATACGCGCAGAGAGCTGCTAAAGCTCCAGAGTTTACAGGTCAGCAATAACAAAAGCAAAACCAGGCAATGTCAAATGATCAACATATTTCACAAATGTAAGTCCAGATTTGTACTTACTGCTTTGTACGTATATAACGTCGATCAAATAATGTAAAGCGTGCCAGATTAAAAACTACAAGAGTTTGCGCTGAACGTCGTTGTTATTGTCGTGATGTAACAACATCCCGGACCCCGCCTATTCAGTCCAACCAGGACATTTCGCGAGTTAATACTTTTACTTTTTGATAATACTGATCTAAGAAGGTTTTCTCGGGGAAACAAGTAGATTTTAACTAATGTAGAATAATCTAAAATAAAATGTACTTTGTTTGGAGTAGGTGGCGCTTATGCATACAGCGTTGTGATTGGTTAAAAAAGAGTCACGCGACCCTTGCTCTTTACTACACGTCGGAAGCGCTTTAATTTCAAAAAGATATTTAAGTGTAACTGCAAAAATAGGTAGGTACGTCTTTCTTTATAGCTTACATATACTTAAATATTAGTTCATATGCCTAAGACTTGTAAAGAGCATTTTTTCGGTTTGGTGTTAATTTGGTATTAAATAATAATATAAATACTTAATAGAAAAATGTTGTAAGATGAGCTTGGGAAAGTTCATTTAGAGAAACATTACGTCACACATTTATTAAGTGTCCTTTTGTGTAATGTTTAGAACGTGACATAACAGGAAAAAAACATATTTTTTTAACATCTTTTCCATTTTTGTTACATGACGTTTGAGACTTAACCAGACACATGTATTACAACATAACATTTTGTACGCATTGTGTTTTGTATGTGACATGTCATTACAATTTGGCAACAGAGATCAAAACACTACAAGTAAATGGAAAAGTGGAAAGAAGAAAACTACATATAGTTTCAGTTAGTCTGAGCTAATGTATTTAACAATGATGTCATTTTTTATACCTTTTCTTTTGCCAGCTGAAAACAATTGAGCTTATATGTAACAAACCCATTTTGCAAATCTACTCTGATTTACAAAATATTGTAAGGATTTACAATTTCGAAACTCTGTTGACAACAGCAGAGAAGAAACTATTTACAATGAAACCTGAACTTATAGCCCTTATTTGTGAAGTAAACACATTTATGAATCTTTTAAAAAATACGACAACACTGCATATAAATATCATTTATAAGTGTATTTAACTGTTTTATTCTAAATGAAATATATATTTTGAGTGAACAGTGTGTGGTGTTTACTTTAATTACAGAACACATCATATTTTTATTATTCATTTGTCTGAGTGATCTTTATATCTGACATTTCAAGGAACCCTTTGCCAGAATTTCAGTAGTATTTTCATTCTTTTTTCGAGAAAACTTGAAAGTGATTTGTGAGTAACTGCAAGAACTACAAAGTGGTCCAGAAAATTCAATATCTGCAAAGTGGAAGGAATCAGTTAGCAGTATGAAATGGATAACAGAGGAACACTATTACAGATTCACAGTGCGTGTCTCCACAAAACATGAAAAAAACTAAAATATTATGTAACAAGACTGAAGGATGTCTCTTTTTTCCACGTCCATATCCTTTTGGAGATGTAAGGTCTCTTTCAGCACTCCAATAAAGAGTTGTCAGAAGTTCATAGAGTGTGTGATATACGTTATTTGTGAATGGTTTAATTTCCTTTAAAGTCGCGTTCCTCGCGTCTCTTAATCCCAGGACGAACCTTCCGCCAAAGATCACGTGACTTCACCGTGACGGCTCTCATCATCACAGACGCTGATCAACCTGAAGCAAATCTGCTTTTCTCCTCATTATAAAGACTGAATCCAAACAGATCCTTTTCTTTTATTATGTTCCGCAGTGACCTTCACGAGGTAGTTGTGAGGTTTCATTAATGGTGACCACCAGTTCTTCTGGCTTTAGGGTTCTCTGGGTTTCTGAGTGATTGTAAGTGATGCAGTGAGAGTCCACCGGATGAGACAGTTCACTCATTTCATTCATACTAATGCAGTTTACTTCACTCTTGCTCTGTCTGTCGTTAGAACGTGGCCCGAACACCCACTCTGGTGAGAGACAAACATGAAGATTATGGTTCATATGGTAGGAAAAAGGATAAATTGATCAATTCTAGTTTTTATCATGAAAACTGTCTTTATTCTGTCATTGTGGACACAGATTATCATTTAGCTGCTGTGAACAACCAAGAAGAAACATTTTGGTTAATATAAATTTAAAGGCACTCAAAACTTTATGTGTCACTAAATCAATAAACAACAACACTTCATCTGTTGATGTAAGCGCCATCAGCTCTGGACTGACAATATAGAAAAATGTTACCATAAATGCATGTAGTCATATGTAATGCACTTAGAACTGATAACCAATAAAATGACATGCAAGACACTTTGTCTTTAACTTAAATATTCTAGAATTATTCACACATTATAATTCTAAAATTTATAATGTAAATTATAAATAGCCATGTCTGATTTTAAAATATTTTTTATTTGTTTTAATGAAAAACATGACGGTGGCTCAAACAATGTGTCTATTATAAAATAGAAGTAAAAAGAAATAAAAAGTTATATGAAGCTTTCTCGAGACAGTTGAATATAAATATTCCAATAATTAACTTGAGCATTGCAGAGCACAATATTATACATGACCCCATGAATATGACCTTTATTTCTGTTTATTAAAGAAATAGTTCACCCAAATACAAAAATGATAACAAAACATGCATACCGTCGCTGTCCTTCTAAAACCTGGTATGTCCAAATAAGCTTTTTCAGGAGGTGGAAAAAACACTGTGCTTTTTAAATGATTAAATACTGCCTTGTCAAAGTTGATAATCACTTTTAATACTTATATTGGTTAGATTTTTGCAAAACCCTGTGACAAACATAAGGAGTGACCAATAATAATAATTTATGGCAAAAAATAAAAATATAAAATATGGAGATACGAGGTTTCAGAAGGACAGCAGCGATATGACAACTAGTCACGTGACATGCAAGAACCAATGAGAGTAAAGGTTATCCATGTTGCACCATATTACAACTTACCATGCTGATCTGTACTTTGTATATTGAGTGTGATGTATATAACCACTAAATAAGCTTAAAATATTAATTGTTTTCTTCCAAACCATTTCATCTTGCTTTAGAAGACATTTCATAAACCAGATTACCTCAATGATGGATGCTTGTGCTTTTTGGAGCTTGGCCATTTTGATTTACGTGAGAAAGGTAACATGATGGCATTTTAATATAAAATTATTTGTTTGTGTTCTGCTAAAGGACATCATATACATACAATATGACATGACATAAGGGTGAGCAAATTATGAAAATGTTCATATTTGGCTGAACTATTCCTTTAAGCAATTATTCTTATTATCTGAGTAGTCTGATCCCTATCATCCAGTTTGACATCAAACCGAACACTTCATTTGTTTGGAGCCGTCACAGACACCGACACCCTCAGCTACACTGTGCCAAAGACTGCGTAAGCTCATTCGCCTTTGACTCAGAAAGCTCCAGCATCCTGGAATTAAGATGAGCCGATATGAGCGCAGCCTTCGGCCCCTCCGACTAAGACTGAAGGGCATGTGCAAAACAAAGTGAATGATAAGCAGAGAAGTGTGATGTCATTAAAACTTCCCGCACATGAGCTTATGCCAATCAGATTTCGAGAATCAGAGAAAGAAAATATCAGGCTTTCCTCCAATCTAAGCATTTCTTTTTGCATGTTTGTGGCCTGCATCGTGTAACACACACATCTCCTCAACAAGCTGAATTATTTGAGAAATCAGTCTATGACTAAAACCCATAATCGTAGGAATGTGTAACAGTAATACTGATGCTTGCCATAGCATACAGCAATAGAGAGAGAGAGAGAGCGAGCGAGAAAGAGCTTTTTTTGTCTGACCCCAGAGAGAGAAATACAACCGCTAGAATCTCACCAAAAAGACGATCTTCACATTTACACCTCCCAGGACGAGCACAAATGCACAGAGCACATGCAGAAAACACGAGTGTGTGTTGTATCTAGTGATTTTGGAGAAATCCCTACAGATTGTTGAGTGCTCATGTTCCCTCGCCGCTTAACCTGTGTGTGTGTGTGTGTGCTGCACCCTGTGCTTCATCGCTTCAGGTCTTTGAAAACCCCCAAAAATGCAGAGATATGAAACATATGAATCTTAGAGTCTGAAAGAAAGTGCTGAAGTGCTTTCATTTGGTAGTTACCAACATTTAATTGTCATTCTGTTTGAAGTGTAAACCACATAAAGGAGGTCATAATGTGTATGAACAACTCATTAAATTATATTTTTAAATGTTCTGAAGAAATACAGGTTTGGAACAACATGAGGTTGCATTAATAATGGCAGATTTGACTTCTCCTTTAAAATGTATTATTTTATGAGTCAGGTCAGGTAGGTGTATCCAAGTAATGCATGGATGAGTCTTCATAGGTGAGTTTCTGATGTACATCAAGGTAACAAACAACACACACACACACACACACATACACAACTAAACGCAGCAACTTCACGATTATTGTTTAAAATCGTAACTAACCAGGTTTGCAGTTAGACATCACAAATACACCACATTTTCAGAATGCACTCACCTACAAACTCATGCACGAGGTCCTTCAACAGGTGCCCCACGATGGCGTAAGCCACGGCCACCACCACCAGCGCGGCCATGACCAGGTAGAGCACCGCTTTGGGCAGCGGGATGGAGCCCCTCGGCGGGGTCCTGTTGTCCGTGTACTGCAGGTCATTCTCAGAGTACGAATACTGGAAAACGTGCTCCATCCCGGACGTGTGGTTAGGGTCGAGCGGCGGGTGACTGGCGCTTATGCCGCTCAGGTCGGGCTCCAGCGCGGTCACCATGGTGCTCGTCACCGCCTCCACCCGATCCATGCTCTGATGGACCAAACCCGCGGATTTGTTCACGAGGGGCAAGATTTGTGAAAGAAAAAAGCTCCAGTCTTTGATGGCTGTGGTGTTGCATAAAAACATAATGCTTCTGGACGCCAGCCTGTCGCTTCTGGTGGAAGTGACCTCCGGCATCACCGTGGGTGCGTGTGCGCAAAACTTCAATTTATCCAAATGTTGGTTTCCTCGGGCATCAGCACGACACGATTAGTTCGCTGTGGGGTGAACGTTCATGCCCTTGTTAAGTAACAAAGCACATTGAACCGCATCTGACAGACGCTTTTATCCAAAGTGTCTTACAATGTATTCTGTTTATGTGCATTCCTTGGGTTCGAACCCATGACCTTTACGCTATTAACGCAATGCTTCATCAGTTGAGCTACAAAAACGCAAGATGTTAAAATAAATAAACGATCAGCGAAGTATGAAGAATAAAACATACCTCGATTTAAGTGAATGCGTCGTATCCAAACATACCCAAATTCACTGGCGTTTTCCAATGCTTTTCCACGTATACATCTTTGCGTCCTCACAAAGTCACTAGGAGAAAACCCATAGCGCGTAATATCCCTCACAGGATTATCAAATGTCGTGCACTATGAATCATACAAAACGATTCGATGAAGTCTATCCACAGAAACAAAGAAAGTCTAAAACATCCACCAGAAGATCAATGTCGTAGTAGCCCACCCGTCAAACACGTCCGTATGCCATGAACGCGTCACGATCTCCAAAAACAGTTCCGCACGCGGGGGGATTCGAACCCGTGCGCGCTCCCGCAACCACCACGCAGTCACGTTCACGATCGGTCGTCGAAACCAGTCTGGGCGGTCTTTACATCCAAGTTGAAGGTCCGCGCGCCGCGCAAGCGCTGATGAAGGACGCGGGGTGAGTGAGTATTAACTCTTTATAAATGAACTCTTCAGACATGAACTTGCGCGTGATTTGTAGTGCGTTAAATGTGCGGGTAAATGAGTACATGGCTGACTCATAGGTTGCGTTCAGCTGGAGTTTAATGCAACATTCAAGCATTCATTTATTCATTAATTGAAGGACACTGGGCATGTTGAAAGGCAACATCATTTGGCCATAAAAATCATCATAAAGTATACAAACTGTTGTAGAAATAAGCATGCAGCAATTGAATGATTTAATTTTTAAAGTTTTGGAGATGTAGCCCTTGTCATAATTTTTCAATGACAACTAGCCCCAATGTGATCACCAACACTTTAATGGTAGTAATGGTGGTCCGTGTCCTCGAAAACCACCAAGAAAGAACAGTTTATTGCTCTCTCTCTCACTCACTCTACAATCAGTGTGTGCCACAATGGTGTTTCTTTTCTAATCACGTCTCAAGATATTTTCCAGCCCATGCTGATAAGACATGAGGAGAGGGAGCCATGCTGCACGACTGCCAGAGAGGGAATGAGATATTCATCATAGTGTTGTGGAAACAACAAAAAGTTATTTTCCTGTTATATTTTGAGCTATACCCTGCTGGTTTGTTGGCCATGAAGCTGGATGACCTAGTTTGATTGTTTTAGCAGGGTTTTGGCCTCTTCTCAGCTGGTCAGGTTGAGAAACCAGCTGGCCAGACAGCCAAACTAGCTGAACACCATATTGCCCTCGCTGGGAGTTTAAATAAACCACCTGAGACCAGCAAACGGCATGAGCTGAATGAAAATGTTTCCTTTCAGCCGCCCAAAATATGAAGCAAAATACCCCACATTTGGGATGACACTCCAAATAACTTCCAAGAAATGTTTTTTTTCTTCATATTTTCAGTCTGCTCACTCCTTTAGCTTTCCGAGAGAAAGTGCTGAATAAAGACTAATGAACTCGGTATTTGTTGTGCAAAGAGATAGAAGAATATTTTAGAAAACAACAAGGAGTATTATTCATATGAATAATGTATAAATGAAGACATTGTGCAGTCCTTTTCCGCATCCTTTCTTCAGCATGAATTTTCACATTTTTATGTCTGTAACCTTTTAAAACCAGCACCAAAGGAACACAGTATGCTCAAGGATCTCGTGATGGATAGAGAGAAGGAACCCGGGTATATATTGTATAACATTGAAAATTTTAGGCGTGGCACAACAAGCAACTAAATTAGTTCAGACACTTTATTATAACGCTTGCATATTCACATTTAAGAAATTAAAATAATTATAAAGTCAAATACTGTTATCATATTGAATAACATCTATATTCTATAGTATATTTTAATGTGTTTAAATTAATAATTATTTATAAGTTAATGGGCAATTTAAAGACCCCCTGTTGAAGACCCTTGTATTAGGCCATGTTGCATATTAATAAATTGCATTTTTGTTTTTGGCCAACTCTTTAGGATTATTTAGCAAACTTTACATTTCTTGTGGGCAGTTCTTGCTTATTCAGAAATGTTGTGAGCATTTTTTAACAAATGGGAATTTTACAATTATACAAAAGGGGCGATTTATAATTTAATAATAATTTAATGTAACTGTCGACACAATCCATCATTCACTTAAGAGTTTGCCGTCAATGACCCCTCGAATTCCTTCTTCAAGCACAACTCAAGCCTTTTCCCTCCTCTGAGGTTGAGGTCATCCAGTCGACGCTTGTCAATTACCTCCTGTGATATTTTGCACACCTTTGTGTCTGCCAGCCTCCACGTCTGCCCGTCTCTGATGGACTCGACTCAATTAAGTGCGTATCAGCGCTTTCAACAAGAGTCTCTGGAAGAGCAGAAGAGAGACAGTGACCTCAGAATGTGAAAGGCTGAATCAGGTTTTGTTGGGGAAGAGAGAGCACGTGCAGTCTGAACAACATGTGATGGATTTTCCAGCTTGCAGGTGTGATGTTAAATTTCATTCAAGATGGGTTGAACGTGGCAACATCCACCTGTTGTTCTCCATGACAGGTTCTTTTTAATACCATTACAATCGCTCATCATGTTTTATACTGAATTATTTGCATGACGTACAACCAAACTGTTATAATTATTCAGTATGTAATGTTGACTGCATGCCACAACAAGTTTTCTTGAAGCACTGCACCAGCACAGAGCCGGTTTTCACCGCAGGGAATTTGGTGAGAAAGTGTTTTTTTTTCTCTTTAATGACCCTTTCATTGCTTCTTTAATCTGGCAGCTGCCTTTTAAAACGAATCCGAACTGAAATGAACCTCATAAATGACCAAGTACACTGTAAAACTTCGCTGTAGTTTTGCAGAAGGTTTGCCAGTAACTTACTGTAGATTTAATTACTACTTAAAACTACTTTCCTATTAGTACTGTTTTCAGTTTGATTAAACTTTACTTTAATCAAAATTGAAACACTTTGACTATAGAGATTAAAAACGAGCAAGATGAGACTGGTCTCATGACTGGCATTAGCACAGCAACACAGCAAAAAAAAGGACATTTTTTCTAAGCATTTTTGTCTTATTTTCTTGTAAAAAACTTCTTAAATTAGGATACATTTACATAACAAGAAAAGTGACCTAAGATATTTAGTCTTGATTTATGAAAGAAAATGCAAGAAATAGGTATAGTTTATGTTTTAAAACAAAACTGTAAATGAAATCTACAGTAAGTTACTGGCAAACCTGCTAAAAAACTACAGCAAAGTTTTACAGTGAACTTTATGTGTCGTATAAAGAGCGTTCCTCACGCAAAGAGCACAGACATTTTCAATAATATTGAAGTCTGATTACAGACTTGACAAATCTGAGCTCAGTTTAACACATTGTTGACATCTCTTCTAAAACTCTAATAACAGACAATTGTGAGACTCATTTCTCGACAGAAATATCTGAGATGCAGGACACAAAGCAAAAGTTTCTATTTGCTCTCCATTTAATCTCATTGATGTCTAGAAATAATTTAGATAATAAGAGATCTGCTGTTTTTTCTTTCTTTTGAGCTAAATGTAAAAATCTCAGCTGCTGGAAAGCTGTTGTAATACCAAAGCTTTCTTTCTTTCTTTCTTTCTTTCTTTCTTTCTTTCTTTCTTTCTTTCTTTCTTTCTTTCTTTCTTTCTTTCTTTCTTTCTTTCTTTCTTTCTTTCTTTCTTTCTTTCTTTCTTTCTTTCTTTCTTTCTTTCTTTCTGTCTCTCTCTCTCTCTCTCTCTCTCTCTCTCTCGTACATTGAGTGTAGATTAAAGATTCTTGTCAGGACAATCATTTTAAAGACACCACAGTGAAAATGGAGAGATACTCTCAGTGGATAATCTGAATGGAACGGCTTATTCATAAACAGTTTCATGCTCTCAAAAGTGTGCTAATTTCAAGCATGGCTTCATCATTTGAGGTGAGCTCTTTTTAATATCTCAATTATCTATAATAATGTTGACATTTCTCCTAGACATCGATGAGAATAAATGGAGAGCAAATGGAAACGTTTGTTTAAATCTCATCTGTGACTTTTTCCCCTGAGAAAAATCTGACAAATGTGTCTGTCATTAGAGTGTCAGAAGAGATGTCAACAACGTGTCAAACTGAGCTCAGATTTGTCAAGTCTGCGATCAAAAGTCAATATTATTGAAGATCTCAATACGAACTCAAACATTTCTTATGAAATTGGCTCAAATCCTGATTATTTTACTTCCCTCAAATCTTCTGAGCTATACAATTTTCTTCTGGGTCCATTCATTGTTTTTCTGATCTAATCTTTTGTTTATCAGAAATGTATGTCTTATTGTGTTTAATTCATAACCTTTTTTGCCCCAGCCAGTGAAAGCACATCTGGGTGTTTTGTAGATCTAGGCCAGATATTTCATCATCCAAGACCTCAAAGGAGACGTTAGACACAGACCCACACTGGCATTATGTCAGCGTTGCTATTTTTTCAGCTCTGGGCCTTAAGAAGCAAGATAAAAGAAAAAAGAGGTGTTAACAAGTGAACGTCATTTGAATTAAAAGGGAAAATTTAAGGCACTCATGAAGAGATATGATCATTTAACTTAACCCATGATGATCAATCCAAAGCTTTATGATTGGTCTAGGCCGACCAGAGGGGGTTATGCCCAAGTTATGTACAGTAGTTCACCATATACATCAAGAGTACTCATATATTTTGACAACATCAAACTAAACAGATTTAGATTGTATATACAAATATAATTTCATACAGCATTCCTGTAGCTCAGTGGTTAGATCATGGTGCTAGCAACGCCAAGGTAATGGGTTCGATCCCAGGGATTGCAAATACTTAGAATCCAAATGTATAGTATATGCAATGTAAGTCGCTTTGGATAAATGTAAATGTAAATATATATTTTCTGTGCTTTGTTCTGTAGTACCGACCTCATACAGGCATAATGTTTGTGGCAGGTTTGACATCAGCATGTGATGAATTTTGCCATTCATTAAAGGTGTAAGTGAAGCGTTTGTAGGTGCTTGTGATTCTCCAATCAGAGGTAATCAGCGCAGATTCACACGAGGATGGAGGTAGAGGAGTTTTCCTCTCTTCCTCTCCATCGTCACGGCAACAGCACATGATAAACAGTCGCGGTTGTGAAGAGGCGCTTATCTGCGATGAAAAAATCTCTGATGAAAATTGCTCCGTTCTCCAGCTCGGTTCACTTTAAATCAGGTATGACCTCGTGGCACATGGCATGTTGTGTGTGCGCACGTGTGTCTCTCTGTATCTCTCTTCCTGTCCATGTCCTTGTTTTCTCTTCCTCTCACAATGCACACGCATTTTTGATGCTATGTGTGTGTGTGTTTAAGTGGACTTAAGTGATAGTTCAGCCAAAAATGAAAATTCTGTCATCATTTATTCAGCCTCATGTCATTTCATACCTGTTTAAATTACTTTGTTCTGATGAACACAGAGAAAGATATCTGGAAGAATGTTAGTAATTTTCAATTATGTGACATCATTGACTGCCGTAGTATAAAAATTAAATAGTCGTCAAAGGTGCCCTAAACTGTTTGTTTTCCTAAATTCTTTAAAATGATCAACAGATCAAGAAAATTATACAATATGTTTTTCATACTATGGTAGTGGATGGTGTCACAGAACTGAAACATTTTTACAAATACCTTTCTTTGTGTTTAACAGAACAAAGAAATTTAAACAGGTTTGAAACAACCTGAGGGTAAGTAAATGATGACAGAATTGAATATCTTTCATTACATAGCGTGCAATGTAGAGTTGCATTGAGGTTCCTCAAAGATTCAGGTTTACTATTAAAAATGCAAATTATAAGAGAATGCTGTGATCATATTTGTATACTGAATTTGACTCATCTTCATGTTATTCCAAACCCGTATAGCATTTTTTATTCTGCAGAACACCAAAACTATATATATTGAAGAATGTTGGTAATCAAACAACACTGGCACTCATTGACTTATGGACCACTGAGACGTTTCTCAAAATATCTTCTTTTGTGCTCCACTGAAGAAAGAGTCACAAACAGGGAAATAAACGATGACAGAAATTTTATTTTGGCCGAACTCTCTCTAAAGAACTGTGTCAACATATCTTGAAAATCTATTCATTACATTATTTTTCAGAGATCTCCACTTCACAGCATTTATCCACAAAAGCCTTTAACTTTTCACAGGTTGTTTCAACACACTTTAACACGTGCCGTTTCCTTTAGGAAATGCAAATCAAGTTTTGTTTTCACATCTCTATCATTGTCGGATGAAAGCGAGGTCATCTGCTCGGCAGCGTAAGCATATCCGGTGCTTGTTTTTATCCCTCTGTAATGTTTCCGTTTAATTCTGCGTGTCCTCAGGTGAGCTCGGCATTAAAAGCAGATTCAATCCCGCCGCTGCTGTCCAGCGTCTCCATTAGACGTTCATTTCACAATGACCCAGAGGAGTCCAGAAATAGTTTTAATGGCTGACAGGGATTAAGTCTGTGGGAACATGCTGTCATGGTGATATTTAGCCGTTAAGACTTAACAAACTCATTTGTTTGGCGTGGAGGACAGAGAAAAGAGCAGAATCCTCCTCAACCGCCCCCTCCTCGTGTTTGGAAAATATATTTAGGTTCATTTCACATTTAAGTGCATTAGAACCGACACAATCTTATGGCAATTTGTGTCTACTATACAAGGTGGCTAATGCGAATGAATTCGTACAATCTCAGTATTTTGTTTTTCTATAATTAAACATCATTCGAATCATATGATTTAGCCACCTTGCAATATTGTCACTGTATGAATTTCTGTGAGCAGAACAATCTGTTGCCTTACGATCAGATCTGTTATTGTAAACGCTTGTCATGTATTAAGTAAACTAATCTATTGAAAAAAATAACATGACAGCAGGCTTTAAACTGATGTAACGGAGGCCTGCACCCAAAAGCAAGGACAACATTCAAATGTCAAAGGAATAAAATAGCATTTACCTGTGAAATTATAAAGCTATTAACGTTGATTGTGAGGCACTGGCTTCAACACAAAGCATCAAAGGTACATCTATACATTATTTATATTGTATACGCTCTTGTAAAACTTTCATTTCAACATCAAAGCGCTCGAGAAATTAGAATATGTTCATCGTATCAGTAAATGCACTTCAGTGACCAGACGTGTGCGTTTTAACATTACCAATATTAAACATTCGATACACACATCAGAAAAAACATACTCAGGTCACATTTCATGGTATAATAAAACAAGAAATAGAACAATTCTTAAAATGTATTATGATATCATAGGCTATATAGAGAATATAAAGTAATAATATTTTTTACTATCTTACTGTGTTGCAAGACAACAGTAAACGTGGTTGTGATATACAATGTTTAATTCTAAATGAATTATAGCTACACACCTTCTCAGACAAACTCTTTCTTAATACTGCATTTTCTCATTCCGTCATTATCAGTACCTCTTTCTTGACATAAAAAACACGACCTGTGCAGGCCACTTTCTCACTGCTGTGTTTACATTCATCAGTCCTCTCCACTATCAATATCCCTCTGGCTTTATAATACCCTGCTTATTGCTGTTTTTTGTACCGCCTGCCTGATCAGACTGCTGTCCCCCTCAAGGTAAGGCTATGCGTGGCATAAATTTCAAATCCATCAAAGCAGCTGTCACAAATGATGACATTCTCCTAAAGTTTATTTAAGACTTTTTGTCTAAACAAGGCCAACGTTCTGTCCTTCAGGGCTGACAGCTTGAATTCTCTGCAGTTACTGTATTTATTTGTGTTATTCATTTTGCACCAAATTGTTTATCTGTGGGTTCGAGATGAAAAATTGCCTGGTGGGTGAAGAAAATTCCAGAAAATCCCCAGCACTTTGAGCAAGGGACCCAAGCTACAATACAGACAGTTTTACCGACAACAACATAAACAAATGTTACTGCAAATGTTGACTTCCAGAACACATCAGCAAGGAATAGAGTCCCTACAAATTATTTCTGAAAACAAGCAAAAGAAATAACAAGTAAATTACATTAGCTAGCCAGTTAAAAGTATGTCTAGCCAGTATTATTTTGGGTTACCAGTAGAAGAACCGTTTCTTGGCTAAACTAAATGTGACAAAGTTACGACGCATTCAAAACATTGTTGATTTAATAAATTGTTATACTATAAAATATTCATTTAAATTAATGTTAATCTAAATCAAATAAAATAAAAAAAGTTATAATATTAGCCATTAGCCAGACCGATCAACAAACACAAGACCGTAAGTTAACTTCGAGCCAGGCGCGAGTGTTCGATGAAACTGCACTGTCAAATTTATGGTTTGTAACTTACTGTAGATTTAATTGACAATTTTTTTTAAAACATAAACTTAAATATTTCTTATATTTTCTTTCACGAAACAAGACTAAATATCCTAGCTCACTTTTCTTGTTATGTAAATGTATCGTAATTTAAGAGGTTTTAAATATTTATTATAAACAAGACAAATGTGCTTAGGAAGAATGTCATGTTTTTGCAGCGTTGCTGTGCTAATGCCAGTAATGAGACCAGTCTCTTCTTGCTCGTTTTGAATCTCAAAAGTCAAAGGGTTTACATTTCGTTAAAAGTAAAGTAACACAAATTGAAAACACTTTGAATAGGAAAGTAATTAAATCTACAGTAAGTTACTGGCAAACCTGCTGCAAAACTACAGCAAAGTTTTACAGTGCGTCTATGTTTAGGAATCAGAATATATGAAGTACTGTATGGAATCAGAGAAATATGGAGATTTGGCTGTGTTTATAGTATTTATAGTAAGCATTTAGTAATGCCTTAGCAATCATAACACAATGTAGATTTAAATCATTTTTTTAATATAAAATCTTTGGTATGATTAAAAACACATAAATGACATTCAATTTGATCTTAAAACACATTTGAAAGGTTTCAAGATGTTGAAATCGGAAGCGTTGTGTTTTGTGTTTTCCGCCTGTTATTTAAAGGTTTAGAGAAGGCTCTCGGCCTTGTTGATTTTTTTCCTCGCGGGTGAAATGAGAATGACCTCACGGCGTAACACAACCACTCAATGTTCAATCAGTTTTTTTGCTGGCCTCCTTTTTACTCAATTCCCCCAGTTCATCTGTGTGGGAGGGCAATCTTTCACCGTAAGCAAAGATCCTCGCTGTCTTCCACAACCCACAATAATAACGTCTGCCACATTCACACACTCGCTATACAACATTCTAGACCAGTTGTCCCTTATTCTAGATTTTGACCGATCTCTTAAGGCAGGATATATTCATTTGCAGCACCACACCGTGTTTCAATGTTAAAATTAAAGAATTTAATCGAAGAATATATTTGGAAGAATTTGGAATGGAGAATGCAGTTGCCTTTCATTTGATCCTATTGCTCCTGAAAAACAACTCAAAAAAGGAGATCCAGGTCCTAACCGGACATGATGTCACATGATTTCCGTGACAAGCCATTTTTCATCTCACGCTGTAAGTAAAAATGTTGCACAATAAAACCTGAAAAATATGACCACATCACACTTTAAGATCTCAGTTGTCAATATTGCACTCTAAAGAATGTGGGTTATTTCAACGGATCAAAAATGGACAAATCCAACAGTTTATTTAAAAATCAACCTTTCCTGGGTTTTTTCAACTCAAATACTGAGTTGTTAAACCCATTGTTGGGTCAAATATAAACATTCTCTTGGTTAATTTAACCCACCAGTTGGGTTTGACAATTTTTGACCCAATGATGTGAAATAATCGTTTTTTAGATTAATTTATGTATAATATATATTTATTATATTTATTGTCAATAACGACAACTTGTGCACAGGGTGTGTCATAGAAGCCAAACTGACTCAAAGTTGTCTCAAAACTTGACACTGGCAGAATTTTTTTTTAAAAACAATCATTAATCAGCTGTATTTAAAGACTAAATTCAGAAATATACAGTATAAAGACTATGGCCCAGGATTATTCAAATTTTTTTGGATTCTTAAAATTTGTCTCAGACAGCCAAACAAAGTATGCACTTGTCTTTTTAACTAAACACAAGCAGAAGGAATTAATGTGTGAATAATCTATAAAACCTTAAGTAAATTACAAAAGAATGAGCTCATAAACAATTTACACAGAAAATTATTTTTGTTCCTATTTCAATAATAAGACTTTGTGTGTAGATGAATGCTCTCAGATTGCATGATCTCACACAAATTGGCACCCAAGTATTTCCAAGAAACGCAAAGCTTTACCAGCATCCCAAAACCCTCAAGTATGCTTAGCAACCATCTTGTAGGCTAATGCCTTAGCAACCATCAATTATAAAACACAGAGGAAATGTCAATCATTTTCTTTTCAAAATATTAAAATCTAGCTGGGTATTAGAAAACCACACAAGCGACTACTGTGAAACAAAACAGCATTTTTATCTGTAATTCACATTTAATTTGATCATCAAACACATGTTAATACAGTAATTTCCTGTATTACCAAGAACAAGAATTTCATCGTTTTATTTAGTTTATTTATCTAATACATACTTAAGTTTTGCAAAACATGTAAAAAAGTTGTTGGACTGTCACACATATACTGTATAACAGCTAAACACAGACAGAGCAGAATGAATGTAAATAAAAGAAAAACTGCCTTCCGTGGATGGGTCTCAGAAGACACGGCACAGGGATGCTTTTGAGTTCAGCGTGAGGGTCAGCGACTCACTTATCAGTAATTCTGTGCATGTTGCTGCAGATCTGGGGCTCTTGTACAGGGTTAATGTGATTTAAAGAACACAGCACAAGGTGACCGCAACGCTTACATTATTCCACAGAAGATGACGGCAGCCGCACCTGTGGAATTAAACAACCACATTATTCACACTAAAAGATGTGACTTGACATCACATGCCTTTTTACTTTCCTATTACAACACTATCTCACGGCACTTCACTGTAAAAAATGATTCTGTGTTGTAGTAGATTTCATGAAATTAACTGAGTAAACTTTACTTAATACAATTGTGTTTTGATTTTCAAATTTAAGTTAAAATTATAGAAAAAATCTCGGAATACGAAATGTACAAATTATTGAGTGAATCAAACTTAATTTGATCATGTTCCACCCACTTAAACTTGTATTTAATGAATTCTTCAAGTTAATTTCCCTAAATGAGCAGTGAATTTAGAGTTACCAGTCATTTTTGTGAAAAAGTGCTATTTTATGTGCTTTACAATGAAATGAAAGACTTGATAGTGTTTATTGTTCAGTTGTCTTTAAGATTTAGAAGAGATTCTTTTTGTATTTTTGAGTTTCGTGGTTACCATCGTTCAGAAGAGTGGTGCTTGTGCTCAGGTCATGGGAGAGCTCATGATGTGTGTTTTTTCACTCAGTGAACAGTAGTGCTAATACCAGTACTGAGACAACTCCCAATTACTTGCACATCATATATATGTTGTAAACAATATTAAATGTTAAACTGAAGTTAAAAAAGATCAAGAAGTCAACTCCAATGCTCAAGTTAGTAAAATGTTAAAAAATTAAACTTAAAAAAATGCGTTAAAAAATGTACTTAAAATATTTTGTGTAATATTGTTACCATAATTTTTTAAAGTAAATATCCGTGTCATTGTTACAGTGTATTTCACGAGGCGGCTCTTTTGTAAGAATTCGTACACATCTCATTTGTACAATCTGCTTTTACACAAGTGATGGTGAGGGGTGGGGTTTCAGTTTTCAATTAAATTCAATTCAATTTTCACAATGTGGATTGTTCCCAAGAAAAAAGTTCAGTTTTGCTTTTTCTCTTATTCATTTGATTTTGTAAAATTCACTTGGCAAGAAGACTAGTACTTTCATAATCTGGTATTTTTTGCTAACAATAAAAAAATGCAAAGATGTATTTGCTTAATAAATGTTTTAAAAAAGTTAACAGAGGCTGGAAATAAGTGAAGCATAAAGACGGGATTTGTGACCTCATCTAAAAAACAGATATAGACCACTTCGGAAAAGGAAACGCTGGTCCGACGCTGGTCCAGAAGAACTTCCTGTTTCAGTTTTTTAACACCACACAAACGATTAAACAGCTAACCAACGAAAATGTAAAATTAATATCTTTAAGATTTAATTATATATGCAAGATTCAAAAATAAAATAAATAAGAATGATACCGGAAGTGCTTCTGGACCCGTGTTAACATCTTGAGAAGAGGTCATAGTACATTTCAGAATTAATATGAGAGGGAAACCGTCAGGAATTGAAGGTGAAACAAGCGATTAATAAGATCTACGGCAAAGACAGTAATAATGAGAAAATAAGCAGCAGACAGTGACCGCCTCACTGCGTATGAAAATCGAAAGCTGTAAATCAAGAGCGTTTTCATCGGCACCTCCTCTGGCTTTGGCAGGAGGTCCTGAGAGTTTACAGCGAGGCAGAAGGTGAACTGCATCTGTTCTATATTCAAGATACTGCTCTTATGGGGCGCAGCTGTAAATCTGAAAGTTTGGAGGTGGATTAGTGTTGGCTACTGAGGGAATGAAGTTTGGAAGGATGAAGAGCTGTAGGGATTAACTCATTAGCTGTTTGTTTTTTATGGCACTATGAATCATGGGATTGAAGCGGTGATGTGCTAATGAATGCAGACAGCACCTCGCGATTGCTCTCACAAAACTTCTGAGAAATTTATCCTAGATTTGGTCTTCCTTGCATTTTGCATCACCAAAGCAAAAACACAGGTGACATCTCTTTAATATCTTGTATATTATTTCTCCTAGACATCAATGAGATTAAATGGAGAGCCAATGAAAACTTTTGCTTAAGTCTCATCTGTGTCTCAGATATCTCTAAAGAGGCAGGACTCTTACAAATGTCTTTCAGAAGAGATCTCAACAGTGTTTCAAACTGAGCTCAGATTTGTCAAGTCTGCAAGAAAAACCTCAGCAAGTCTAGGTGAAACTTCAGAAGCAAAACAGTTTCTTTATAAATCTTTCAGTTTTATCTTTAGTGAAGACATGATAAAAGACTGATGAAGTTGGTTTAGTCATTAAGTCTCTGAAGGTTACAGTTGATTAGAACACTAGATCAGAGCGTCTTCAGGTCAAAGACACAGACATGTAGAGGTTCAAAACTGACACACAAACACTGGATGAGAGGTTATCATTATCCTCTCCACTAATGAGCAGACACTAGAGTCTCATCTCTGTATAGTAAAGCATATCAAATCAGACAGTCTCGCTTTAAGAAGATTATTCTGAGAGTGCTAGAGAAGAGGCGTTACGTCACCACGTAATACACCAAAAGACATTTAAAATCATCTTTCTAAAATTATTTTACCGCTAAATACCTTCAATGATTATTGTGATGGACTTCGGTTTAGCCAGTTCTACCCAAAATAAGATGAAAAGCATTTTTTAAAAAAGTGAACGCGAGAGACTGCGTATGAGATACTTATATCTACTAGATGTGAATTTGGAAAACACTAGTTTATAGATAGCATTAAGACTAATACATACTGTACGTATACACCGTAAAAAAATATTTCACCATTTAGTTGTTTCAACGTATTTGTTTAAGTTGACATAACTTGCAGTATCTTAATTTGTTCACTCAACTTAAAATTTTAAGTTTTGGTTGTCTCAAAGAGTTTATAAGTTCACCCAATAGAGTGTTTGTTGTCTCAACTTAAACGCATTCGCATCATTTATAGCGAGATTCAGAGCACAGCAGACTGAAGACCATATCAATACCGTTTAAACTTTACTCTTCTCAAATGTAAGTAAATATTTCGTCATATTGGTTGTAAAACGAATGAAAACTAGTGTAATAACGTAAAATGGGATCTTTTTTTACAGTGTATTCATATATATAAAAAACTTCAAATTTCGATTTCAAGAGGGCTTAAAAGCAATAAATAAGCTTTTCCCAAAGCAATTATGGCCCGGTTTCACAGACAAGGCTTAGCTTGAGAAAGGAGGCCTTAGATAAATTAGGGTATTTAAGACACTTTTATAAAAATGCTTTAGAATACACATTACTGGTGCATACTGATACAAAACAATGGCTCTGATACATTTTAATACATTTTAGTCAGCCTTGAGCCCTGTCTGTGAAACCGGGCCTACAACTTACAGTAAACACGAACTACAAATTAATTCCAGTTTAATTTATTGTCTTTGTGCTAGCAAACATGACATTCTCTAAGTGATAGTTGATGGATTGCTCTCATCTCTGGCCCTAAACATTTATTCCACTTCTTAAAAATTATAATAAAAACTGCAGGATGAAAAGTGAATTATTGAAATACAATATGAAGTGTCCAGTATCCAAATGTCAAATGTTACTCCAAAACAGAATAACAGACACAAAAACCAGACCAGTATTAGCCATCTAATATAATATTATAATAATGTTCGGTATGTTATGTCATGGCTATCACAGTAAAATATGTAATTTTACAAAACATTTTACAGAAATGTATTTTTTTACAGATTTTTCACATATAATGGCAAAAAACTGTAATTTAACTGTGTTCTGTCATTTAACGTATTTTTTAAACAAGGTGAAAAAACGTGTCAAATTAACATAAAACATAAAACTGTGTAACTTTACGTGAAAAGAAAATTACGGTATATTTCTGGTGCCCAACTGCTGGTATATTTTTTATTTAACAAAATTTTAATGTATCGAAAAAGTACATAGTACTTCCATGACAGTTTTGTGTCGTTTATGGAGTTTTGCAGATCCCGGGCACTGTATACTTTCATTGTAAGGAATAACATCCTCTTTTCTGTTGCAGAAAAAAAGGCAAAGTCCTGGAAATGGAAGAACATAAATGTAAATTATTACAAAAAACATATGGTTTAACTATTGCTTTAAGTCGGACAAAACTGACGGGAGCAATATTTCAGTGGGCATAATGTGAGAATTAAGGCACTTTTTAATGTGACGTGACCCATCACCCCTCTTTGTTACCATAGAAACGAGTGACCACAGTGATTCGCTCCCGGTGGACAGGTGGCTTTGGGTCACCTCCTGCGTTCACCTGTAGTGACTCCTCATCTCACCTCTTCTCTTTTGGATAGAGAACCCCAGACGAGTGAAACGGTAGAGAGGTGGCCTGCTGACTCATCTGGTGGTCCTGCTGGCTTCATGTGCGGCTGTTGACAGGGTTCTGCTCATCCCACATTTGTTGGCTGTGAGGTTGTTCATTAGGAGGCCATCTGTTGCTGATGGAAAACGCTCTCCAGTCCACACACATTTTTTCCACACGTTTCAGCCACTGTCATCTCCAAACGTCACTCGATCCCTCCGGAAAAGAAAGAGAAAGAACCATCAGAGCCATGATGAGAAAAGAGGCCGAGCAGACGCCTCAGAGGGAATTTTCTCTGGTTGTGCAGGTCTCCAACACCCACTGGTCATTATTACAACACACACACTTATCACACAGATACGCACATACACTCCTCTTACACACACACAGTCTACTCACAAATACTGTAATATTGTATACTTTAATATTTACTCGGTAAGGTGAAAAAACTCGATTTAAAATTCCTACAGTTTACTATAGTAAGTCTAATGTACACTACCGGTCAAATGTTTAGAATCACTTGATTGAAATGTTTTTCATGATCTTAAAAATCTATTCATTTGAAAGTGTGTGTTTCAATGTTTGAAATCATTTTTGTTGACAAAAATATAATTGTGCCAACATATTAGTTTATTTTATTAGAAAACCTAATTGAGACCTCAAGAAGCTGGATGATACAATGCAAAGTGTGCGATTGTAGTCAAAGAGTGGCTACTTTAAAGATGCTAAAATACAACATAGAGTTCATTTATTTTGGATGCTTTTAGTCACAACATAATTCTCACAGCTACATGCATGTTATTTCGTGGTTTTTGTGGAAAACATTAATAAAGAGTGATCCTAAACTGGTAGTGTAGGTCTGGGTTATATTTTTGCTATATCTTGAGGAGTTTTATTAATTTCGAACATAATGTCAAGTCAAGCAACATGTCACTGAAATTTACATTTACATTTAATCATTTAGCAGACACTTTTATCCAAAGCGACTTACAAGTTGGGTAAACAATGGAAGCATACGGGTCAACGTTAGGAAAACAAAAAGTATAAGTGCAGTAAAACATGTCTCACAAAGCCTACCACAGTGTACAGAGCTAAGTATTTATTTTTATATATAGATAGAGTAGAAAAGAGATAGAAGTAAAAAATGATCGATCAGGTGCTGAAGGAAGAGATGTGTTTTCAGCCCATTCTTAAAGATGGCCACAGAATCTGCTGATCTTGTAGCAGCGGGCAGATCATTCCACACATGTGGAACCCATCCAGAGAAGGTTCGTGAGATGGCACCGCAAGACGTCGTTCGTTTGCAGAGCGTAAGGATCTGGCGGGTACATAAGTCTGCATTAGTGAATGAAGGTAAGGGGGTGCCAAACCCGTGGTGGTTTTGTAGGCCAGGAGCAGCGTCTTGAATTCGATGCGAGCGACTAAAGGGAGCCAATGTAACTTAATGAAGAGAGGAGTGACGTGCGCTCTCTTCGGTTCATTGAAGACCACTCGTGCCGCTGCATTCTGGATCATCTGTAGAGGTTTGGTTGTGCAAGCAGGAAGCATTCAAGAAGAAATATTTCTTCTTGATTGCTTGGCTCCTTTATGTCAACAACAGACGTGTGTTTTCTTATGCACACATACAGAAGCTTTAATATAAATTATATGACTGAAACATCACAACTATTTGCTTTAGATTTGTCTTGCTCCACCGGGCTTGTGGCCAATCGCCTCTGTGTGCAAACACAAAATATTGTGATGACTAAGAAAACATGAAATGTTCATTTTGAGCAAACACGTTTCGCTTTAATATGAGTGGCAGAACACTGCAGATGAATCTCAGCTTGTTGTCATGTGTGAAAAACATCGAACCAAGACGTTCAATCAGTCAGACAAACTCTATATTCTCTCTCTCTCTCTCTCTCTCTCTCTCTCTCTCTCTCTCTCTCTCTCTCTCATTTGTTTTCCTCAGCAAGGACATAAGTCAAGCACCTAGCCCTGAAACACACCCAACACAAATACAACATTCTGACACACAATGGACACACAAAACACTAGAGACTTAAAAATGTATTTAAGGCAACACTCTAGAGCTCCAGTTTCAATAATAACGTGTTTCATCTCGTCGCTCTTAATTAAACATGAAGTGGTGATTTAAAAGCCCTCCAGCGGAAACATTAAACTGTGTATTTTCATTCAATGAGAGTGGCTGAAGTGATGCTTTGCATATTAATTGGATATTAATTAGCGCTGACTCTCTCGTCTCTTAAGTGCTCATGAAGTGACAGTAGGGAGACGTGGGGTTGCTCGCTCCGTGTGTGCCGGGGCGCCATTATTTCTCGCTTTTGCACTGATGGTGATTGTAAAATGAAGGTGTAATTGCACATCAATCGCATACGAATACAAAAAATGATGAAAGCTACTGAACTGTTGTGGATGTCTTATCAGAAAGTACAGCGGGGTAGTGTGGTGTGGGGTTTGGGAAACCGCTTTTAAACAGTATAAATTTTGCAAGTCTGCTTGGTAACAAGGAAATTACACACTTCACCCCTTTATTTCGATTGAAATTATATTATGTGACTAAAGAGAAGCGAAATATAAAATCAAAGTTGCATTTTATTTTGATAGACTGTCTGCTTAATATCTGCTAACTTGTTCTACTGACTAGAAGTACTGTATCTTTGCAACTATGTCAAATTATTTTAATATTAAAGTTAGTTGATATGTAGTTGCAAGATACTTCTAGTCAGTACAAAGTTTGAAGCGTAACCAAATTGAAAATCAAAATGTAAACATTTTAGCTGCTCCACAACCCTATTGAGTTGCCTAGATAGGCATCATCATAAGCATGCTCCCTTAAAGCTGCACAACGTGATTTGACCAAAAACAGCAGTGCATGTATACTTCAGAAATACAGTAATCATTCCCATAATGCTTTGATACAAACTTTAAAAAACCCATTTAATAGACTGTTTCAGCAGCAACCACTTAGACAAACGTTATGTGGCCCAACTTTACTCTCAGTTGACCTCCGCAAAGAATCAACGACTGAGTAGTTTTAAACAAATTTAATGCAATTAATATGCAATAAAATATGAACATAAATCAAATATAAAATAAACTGTTATATTTCTAGCCACTAGCTAGACCGATAACCAAACGGAATGTTTGGTTATCGGTTCAGAATGTTCATTGTAGGGTGTGAAATATATCATGTGATGGCTTTTGGTTATCGGTTCAGAATGTTCATTGTAGGGTGTGAAATATATCATGTGATGGCTTGTCTATTTCATTCCTCTCTATAAATAAACAGATTAATATGAATAGACTTTACAGAACACAGGAGGGAAGCACTCGCGTACCACAGTGATGCTAGACAGCTGAGACGCAACCCAGCAGCGCATGACGGCGACTCTGCAGCGATGCAGCAGAACCGTAGAGCCGTGCAGCCGGCGTGACTCAGAGCTGCGTGTCCCGACGACGTGACGGAGACTCGCTCTCTCCAGATGAGATGAAACTCTGCTGCACTCAAGCCAGATTTTCATGGTTTATGGGGACTTTATGTTATACTGTACAGACTATCTCCTACCCATAAACACAACATCACACAAAGCTTTCTGCATTTTTACATTTACCAAAAAATATAATTGAGTTTGAATTATAAGGTGTTTTCCTCAAAGGGACAAACATGTCCTCACAATGTCAAAAACATGTTATTGTGGGGAGATTAGAGTTTAAAAGGACCACATACACAGATCTGCATTAGTGTTAGCATGTAGATTCATTCCAAAACAACAATTTGTACATTATTTACTCACCCTCATGTCTGCTGAATCTATGTTGTTTGTTTTGTGAAGCACAACAGGATCATTTTTCATATATTTTGACTATACAAATTTATGTCACATTTTTGTAAGAATTGAATTTTTTTATTAAATATTTTTCCTATATACTGTAAAGCAGACATGAAATGACCTGAACATTGAATGAACTTTCTGTCATCATTGATGACCATAGTAGAAACAGAACTGTTTGTTTTCCTAAATTCTTCAAAATATCTCATTTTGTGTTTAACAGAACACATACACATTCAATATTTTTCAACTATAGTGAACGATGTCCCCAAACTAAAAGTTGCTAACATTCTTCCAAATATCTTTCTTGGTGTTCAACAGAACAAAGAAATGTATACAGGTTTGGAACAACTAGATGGTGAGTAAATGAAGACAGAATTTTCATTTTGGGGTGAACTGTTCCTTTAATAGTGCGTACGTGTGTTACTCATCACCTCATCTTACCGCAGAACAATACAATCCCCCTCGAGAGCTGAATCTTCACACATCCGGTCCTGATGAGAGAGCGCGGGCCGGTCCCTGCAACCCCACCCCCCGCTGCTCACATCAGACTTTACCAGTCCTGTCATGAACAGCCAATTCATCAGTTATCCCAGAAGTTTTTCACGCCTAAGGGGTTTCAGGGAATTAAAGTGCAGTACATAAACCAGAGGACAAAGATTAAAAGGAAAGCGAGAGGAGTCACGACTGCGGTGAATAAGATGACCGTAATGGATCGAGGCATCGCTGTCTGATGTGATTTGTAGCGTTATGATCACCAGGCATGGTTTAACGCACAGGCTTGATAGGCTGAAGCCTAGGAGCCCCATTTGTTTAGGGGCCTTTGATTGGCCAGATTTTCATTTTATTTTAAATTTACTTCAGTGCGAACAAAAAATAGACATTGGCCCATAAGAAATAAAACAAAAAATAAGCCAGTGATTGGATAGATGTGACATTTGGGTACAGGTTGGTTTTTAATTATGGCTTTGTTTTATACACAAATTTGTGTGTATATTTGTGTCTCAGTAAAGATCCATCGAGGTGTTTTTAGGGGCCGTTCATATTTCGCGTATACTTGTATAAAACTGGAGCTTGCGCTCTCCTGGTGTTTGCCATTGCTAAGCAACCAGGAATGTAGAGGAAACACTAGTATTTGCTGTCTCAACGTGTGTGTATCTGAGTGCGATTGCTCTCGACGTCTCTCACAGTGTTGGTATGGTGACTCAACATGATTAATTCGAACCCTGGTGCGTTTGCATTCATCTTACGTCATCACGAACGTGCATGACACATGATAGTAAACAGAACACGGGTCAATATGTTGTGTTTTTTATTCACTTGATGCTATTATGAGCAGCGCAGACTAATCAACACTTGGTCTTACTGTACGTTCGCTTGCAGAGCTTTCTGCTGCTTGCAAGCAGACTATTTATCAGGACTATTTAAGAATCTTGAAACATCGTATTAGCATTCATTTGCCGCTCTCATTCCACTCGCAACACGCAAAACAATGCAGGCTCACTCTTGCTCAAATCCAAGGTAAATTACCAACGCTATCATCACTTACATGCGTTTTATTGAAGTAAATACATTGTAGTCGGCTAAAGCGCATGCGTAGGGTTCGGTACCCTGGTGCGCATCTGAGCGTGATAGCTTTTACATTATCGATTTTTCATGCAAACCGTCCCCTAGGCTGGAAAAAGAGCAGCCTAGCGGCCCCTGACCACCTTCATCCGCTCCTGATGATCACAGAGGAATTTGGAGGTGAAAATCTCTTTTGCGCAAGCTCGCCCTCGCAGGAAATTATAATCAAAACGATGACTCACGCGAAGCCTCAGAGCGCCTTGTGTAGAAAACCTTCACGTTATTTTCAACACACACGCATGCACACAGCATTTGTTAAAGGAACAGTTCAGGTAAAGTTAAAAAATCTGTTTTACTTATATTCACAAGCCAAACACGGGTCTGCATCGTACAACATTCAATATTATTTTCTCTGTCTCTGTACTCCCATAATGCATTTGCACTCAGCACTCGTATCCCGTCCTGGTGTCCACCTGCAGAGATTCTGTCTTCGCTTCATCCCAAACACTAATAAACATTTCATCGAGAGCTCTCTTCAATATTGCAGTCCGCTCATGTGACAGCAGTGCTGTCATGGTCACTTACGACTGATGTGTGATTCCAGCCACCTGAATCCCTCAAGATGAAAGAGAAAAATGTGAACCAGGCTTAAGACGTATATGTGTGACGATGGTCAAAAATCTGCAGCACAGACAAGCAGTGAAAACAATTCGCACAAACCCTGAAGTCAGAGAGAAACGTGAGCGAATGGCGCTCTCTGTTTTCTGCGACTTAAATGTTTTTCAGTGAAAAAGTTACAACCACAAATGATGATTTGAGAAACTTCACCACGAGCAGAAATCTTTCAAATGAAATCTTGACACAGCATCAACTTTATCTGCCAGATTAATTTAAACAGAAGTTTTTATTTATTTATTTCCTTATTCTTGTTTTTTTTCTGTGCATATAGAAACAGAATTAAAGTAAACATCCTTAGAGACACAGCAAGTGTTCAGACAAGATCTTTTTTGATATCGTGACAAACACAAGGAAGAGTAGACACGACACGAGCCGAGAAATTATAATTTAAAAATGAAAATGAACAGTCTTTGATTTAGTCATTCCCCGTCCACCCACGTCAAGAAACTTTAATCACACAAGGTCAAAGAATACTAACATTGTGCCGCAGCAAATTAGCAGAAGAAAATTGAATCATCCAAACAGAGTTTTAATACAGAGAGATGAGGACAGAAAAGAGTTTGTGCTCACAGGTGATCTGTTTAGTCCTGACAAAAAAGTTATGAATATAAATATGTTCATGACATATGATACTGTATATAACGTGAATGATTTTTTCCCTTTTTGGGATGGCACTACAAGATGCTGTTCATTTGCAGAGTGTAGGGATCTGGCGGGTACATAGGTCTGTATTACTGAAAATATGGGGGAGCCGAACAAGTGGTGGTCTTGTAGGCAAAGAGCAGAGCTTTGAATTTGATGCGAGTGACTATAGGTAGCCAAAGTAACTTAATGAAGAGAGGAGTGACGTGTGCTCTCTCTGGTTCATTGAAGACCACTCTTGCCGCTGCATTTTGAATCATCTGTAGAGGTTTGGTTGTGCAAGCTGGAAGTCCAGGCCGGAGGTGCATTGCAATAGTCCAGTCTGGACAGGACAAGAGCCTGGACTAGGATTTATGTAGCATACTCGGACAGGAAAGGTCATTGATTACCACTCCCAGGTTTCTGGCCGTTCTGGTTGATGAGCCTAGTTGAATGGAGAGGTTGTGATGAGTCTTTGGGTCGGCCGGGATTACAAGCAGTTCTATTTTGGAAGGTTCAACTGCAGGTGATGGTCCTTCATCCAGAGTGAAGGCATGCTGAAATGCGTGCAGAAACAGTTGGATCGTCAGGCTTACATGCCAAGTGGAGTTGTGTATCATCCGCATAGCAGTGATAGGAAAAGCCATGTTTTCGAATGACAGAACCTAGGGATGTCATGTATATGTAAAAGAGCAGCGGTCCAAGCACTGAGCCCTGAGGCACCCCTGTATCTTGATGTTGGGACTCAGAGACCTCACCTCTCCAGAATAATAATGATACTTTATTTTTATATAGCACCTTTAAAGTAGCTTCTCAAGGCACTTTACATAAAAAAGCAAATGATAATACAACACACACAAAAAACAGGTTATATTCATATAAACATAAACAAATAAATACATAAAAGTAAGTTTTTAAATAAGATTTAAAAATATTTAAATTCTGTGCATCTCTGATGTGAGGAGGCAGTGCATTCCAAAGCCTAAGAGCATAGGATGAGAAAGCCCTGTCCCCTACAGAATGCAACCGTGTCTGTGGGACTACCAATAAACCTGCTTGTGAGGAGCGTAGATGGTGCTTAGGTGTGTATAAGGTTAAAAGTGCAGATAGATACTGAGGGGCAAGACCATGCAGTGCCTTATATGTGAGCATGAGGACTTTAAAATCAACTCGGAACCTGACCGGAAGCCAGTGCAGAGACTTTAGAATTGGTGTGATATGCTCATTTCTCCTCACTCCGGTCAGGATCCTAGCAGCTGAATTTTGCACACATTGCAATTTGTTAAGTGTGGTTTTAGGAAACCCAGCAAGAAGTGCATTGCAATAGTCAATACGGGAGAAAACAAAAGTATTAATAAGCCTTTCAGTCATGGAAAGGGATAACATAGAGCAGAGTCTAGCAATATTTCTGAGATGAAAGTAGGAGTTCTTTACAGTGTACTTGTCATGACTGCAGGAGGAACAGAGGATGCGGAGACTCAGATGCGGGTACAAAGAGAGATCTTTATTTACAAACACAGTCCAGTAATTCCACCAGGCGACAGCGGCTTCGAACACAGGAACCTCGTAAGCCCGAGGGGGAAGGGGGACTCGACCCACCGGGACTTACGGGAGAGCAAATCCACCTCGGGAGATCCGGACCAGTATGGCCCTCGAGAACCACGAGAGTCCGCGGGGAGAGGACTCGACCCGACGGCACTCATGGGAGAAGCGGCAGTAGACACAGTCCAGGAGTTCCTGACCCACGAAGGGAGCATGCACGGCGGGGAGAAGCCTCGACCCGCTGGCCGACCTGAGACGAGAGCGGCGACCGCAGGAGAAGAGATGCCGGGGTGAGAAGAGCTGGGAGGTCCGGGACACCAACGAAAACTAAAGGGGAAGTGAACAGAAAACTTGAGAGCAAAGGGTCTAGGCACTGGAGACTAAAACAAGGGGAGTGTCCAAGAGAGAAACAAAGGCAAAAAAAAAATCAAGACTATGACTATGACTATGACTATAACAACAACTAACTATGAAAACGACTAGGATAACCAGACTAGGAACGGCCAGGGACGTGAACAATAAACAACGGTCTGACACAAGACAAGAGGACAAAAGGGATTGAATAGAGGGGACATAAAGACAGGAATGAATTACAGGTGAAACATAATGAGGAACCAGGGGAGACTACTGATGGGGAACGAGCTACAGGAGTGAAGGTGATGAGGTGATGGAAACCCGGTGAGGGGAAAGCCTGGCGGGGAGACATGGGGGCGGGGCGAGTGATGCAGACACCGGACACGTGTAGAGCTGTCAAAAAGGCACTCCACGTTTTCGACAAAACAAACACACACCCACACGAGACACAAAGCCAATACAAGACTGAGATCACGACAGTACTGAACATGAGAGACAAATGACAAACTTGATTCAAATATAACTCCTAGATTTTTTTTATTTGGTTTGTGGTTCCAAAACAGAGCCATCAACTTTTAAAAATAGTGAACCAGCTTTACGAAGCTGATGGGAGGTGCCAATAAACAAAACCTCAGTCTTATCACTATTAAGACACAAAAGGTTTTGGGACAGCCATGATTTTATCTCAGAAATACAATGTGTTAAAAAAAGGAACATCCCAATTTTGACTAGGCTTAGAGTGAATATAAATCTGAATATCGTCTGCATAAAAGTGATAATTAATCCCATGTGGTCTTAAAAGCAATCCAAGTGGAAATACTGTATATAAATGCTAAAAAGTAGGGGACCTAAAATTGAACCTTGAGGAACACCCTTTCAGACAAAACCAGTCTCAGACCGGTGACCACGCATTCATCCAAACTGTTGACGATCGGAGAGGTAAGATCTAAACCATGTTAAGACAGTCCCAGAAACATCAAAGACAGTTTCCAGACGTTGGAGTAAAAGGTTGTGGTTGACCGTATCAAAAGCAGCACTAAGATCCAGAAGGATAAGAATAGAAAGAGAACCAGAATCAGAGGCTATTAACAGATCATTGGAGACCGTGACCAAGGCTGTCTCAGTACTATGAATTTTTCAAAAGCCAGACTGAAGGGGCTCGAAAAGATTATTTAGTGTAAAATGACTGTGTAGCTGCAAAGTCACAACACGTCCAAGAATTTTCACAAGAAAAAGGAAAATTTGATATAGGACGATAATTATTTAAGTTATCCAAATCAACATTATGCTTTTATGCATATTATGCAATTAAGCAACATTATGCAAAGGTCATTTGATACTCTAAATGACCTACCTGAGGAGGATGTGGTGGTTAATGGTGTCAAAAGCAGCAGATAGATCCAGTAGGATGAGTACAGATGATTTATAGGCTGCTCTTGCCAGTCTCAGGGCTTCAATGACTGAGAGCAGCACAGTTTCGGTGGAATGACCGCTCTTGAAACCAGACTGGTTGCTGTAGAGGAGGTTGTTCTGCGTGAGAAAGGAAGAGAGCTGGTGAAATACAACATGCTCAAGAGTTTTGGCAGTGAAGGGGATTAGAAATCGGTCTGTAGTTTTCTAAAAGTGCAGGAATAAGAGTGGGTTTTTTCAGTAGCGGTGTAATACGGGCCTCTTTGAAGATTGTGAGAAATGTACCAGTGGTTAGAGACTAGTTAATAATGTGGGTCAGAGCAGACACAACCGATGGAGAGATGGCCTGGAGGAGATGGGTGTGTATGGGATCTATCGGGCAGGTAGTCGGGTGGTTAGAAGAAATGACCTTGGAATCGTCAGCTTTTAAAGCTGCAATCTGTAACTTTTAGTTTTATATGGCCATTTCTCTATGAAGCATTAAACTGCAGCTTATACACACACGTGTGTTAAAGTCAAAGGATGTCAAACTAACATTATGCGTGAAGTCATACCCAACAGCTCAACTTATATATCATAAGCTTATCGTTGTAAATCAGAGTAAGGTAAAGAGACAGATTTAACACAAATGTTTTTATGTTCTTGCTCAATAACTGATTTTTGTTTTTGTGTAATCAGGAAAAAGTTATACATTGCCGCTTTAAGTGATGTTCAATGTTGTAAGAACATTGCTTTAGAAATCGAAACACACACAGTATTGATTGATCCAACTATGGGATATGGCTTGCAGATCTTATAGATCTTAAATTTGAGTCCAGTTTCACTAGATCTCTCCCCGTCAGGAACTTATTAAATCCGGAAATATCCACTACGTTGTGAGTCAATAATTTAACCCAACCACCAGGGAGATACAGAGCTGAAGGGAAGAACAGCAGGCAGGAGACGAAATGATGTTAAATAAACTGAAAATGATTTATTGAATAATCTCAGTTGTGCTTTAATGCTCAGTCCAGCTCTGTCCAACTTCGTCTGACTAGAAACAGATTCAATAGGTGTTGTTAACCATGCAAGATTACAGTATCAAAACATCGTCTCCTGACGTTATTATGAACCTTGAGATGGAGACCATTGGATACTCATATCAGCATAAGAGACAACACAACTCCCAACGAGGTTAAACAAATATATGTAACAAATAATACGAATAAAAGTGAATAATAAACTAAATGAATTAATACATATGATAAATGAATAATGTAATAAATGAGATAAATGAAATAGAATAATAAAATGAAATAAAACAAGAAACAAGTGTATGTTTCTATCCAGATCTATCAGTATGCACGCATTTAATGACTGTTAGATGTAGTGAGATAGAACACAGCATATTTCAGAAACCCTCTCACGTGGACTATTGAGGCCTGCCTCACTGAGTTTTCTCATGCAGTTTGGACAGGATACATTAGGTCATTTCACAACCTTCCTCAGCCGGCCCGTATCTCACCTGCAGTGCTGATAAAGAGCAACTCAGAGCAAATAGGGTTTTTTAGCATCCGTTGCGGCATGAGGTCCCCTAATGAAACACATTTGTTTCACTCTTCCACTATCCGTTTGTCTAGAGATTGAGTAGGAGAGAGAGAGAGAGAGAGATATTCCAGGTGATAACCCTATGTCACAGTGACACCTGTCATTCTCGAAAATGTAATTATCACTGTCGACAGTTAGACGGTCCCGATGAATTGTGTTATTCTGGAGTATATCTACACACATCTAATGCGATACACACCCCCCTAGCCTGTGGCCTACTTCCATTATTACAACACACTGCAACAACACACAACACAACTGTGTGTGACAGAACGTGTCATTTAAACTGCACACGCTTATAAGAATCCACCATTTATTCAATACAAGCAGAAATGACATTTGTGAACCAGTTTGCAAACCCAACCAAATCATTTTGTGGGGATCCTACATATTGTAAATAACATTCTGTAGGTATAAACATTACCTTGATATCTTTAATATCGACTTGGTATGACTGACAGGTTTTTTTTTCCCTATTTGAAAACATACACAGGGTTTTTCCTGGCTCAAAATGAGGCGGAGGTGGTGCTATCTTGTACACACATGTAGGCCTACCGTACCTTTAAGTGGCTTAAGCAAAGTGACTTTGAGTTTGACATATTAAAAGTTCTAACAAAATTAGATAAAAATGACAATTATTAAGTTATATAAAACATTACTTTAATTCAACCAAACAGAATTTTTTTTTATCAAATAAAGTATTTTTATCATTTTCAACTAACTTTTCAGCCCACAATAGCCAACTGAATTAACCAGTCTTTCAAAATGAGCAAAGCTCATGATTCACATCTTGCATTCTCTGTGGTTCAATTTAAATGACTCAACGATCTCTTATATTCGCTCGTGACTGAAAAGTTCAATAGTTTAAATGAATCGGTTCAAATGAGTCATTCGTGTGCGAGTCGTTCTAAACGTAATGTGCGTTCATACTGGCGAACTCGCTGTGTACAGTATACGCTGATTCAACGATCCAACTGCACAGCTAAAGACATTACAATGATGTACGTCATGTTAATTGAATCAATTTAAAGAAATTAAGCGTACTTGGATGCAAAACAAACAGCCGTGAAACACAGGCTGGCTCTTGTTCTGCAACTCTTTTTAGCGCCTCAGTGTGCTGATAACGAAACAGCGCCTCCACTGTGGCGTAATGTCGCAACTGCAGCTACAAATGACAGTCTGTTAAATGCACGCAGCATTTCTTGTGAAGACTCACAACATAATTTTGGCGAGAGCCTGAGGCGGCCGCCTCCAATTTCTCTATGCAGGAAAAACCCCGCATACAGCTGCACACCACTTGTTTAAAACATGTAAATTGCGGGGTCCGTCCAGTTCGCGCGCAGAGCGAGAGTGCTCTGCTCACTCTGCGCATGGGTACTGCGCATGTCAGACACCACAGAACCGCTTCAAATTGAATATACCCCATATCGATATTAACGATATTGTCTAATCCCGCATCGCGTTGACAAAATATATCGATATATCTTAAAAATCGATATATCGCCCAGCCCTAGGTATGACCATGTGAAAGATTAAAATACATGGTTAGGAAGCCAGTTTTTTTAAACCAAAACAATAAAACGTAGTGTCAAAAATCTTCAGTTGGATCAAAATCAGAATCCAGTTTAATTTGCATTTGCTTTGTAACCTGTAATGTGCAACATTTATAAAACATTGTAAATGTGAAAATAAAAAAAATATTGATATATTTTCAGAGCACATCTTATGGTCCGAGCTTGTTTAGAACGTTCACACTGAAGTCAAAATTTGCGTCTCTCTCGAGAACCGAGATCTGCGCTTGGACAAAGCAACTGTAAAAACTAGGGCTTTCAGATTAATCGCATCCAGAATGAAGGTTTATGTTTACACAATATATGTCTGTGTACTGTGAATATTAATTTTGTATTTTTAAACACATACAGGTACTGTATATATATTTATGAAATATTTACATGTATTTATTTCTATTTACCAATCATTTAAATTATATATAAATGTTCCTTAATTTGTATATTTTTCTTTAACATATGCATGTATGTGTATGTTTTTATAAATACAAAATTAATATGCACAGTACACAGACATGTGTATACATAAACTTTTATTCTGGATGTGATTAATCGCGATTAATCATTTGACAGCCCTAGTAAAAACACCTTAATCCATCCAACTGATGCCAATAAGAAATCCCCACCATCATCCAAAACTGGGAATCACAGCAGATCTGGCAAACCATGAAGATCTCAAACCCCAATCCTCCTCACACACACCGAAACGCTGGTCAGACGTGAAGCCGACCCTCAGAGGAGCGGCTTTGCGTGACCGCCGTCCCACGGACCGAGCAGAGCGCTGGAACGCTGTTATTAATTAATTGTCAGGCGAGGTAATGAGCTTTGAAATGAGAAATCCTCGCTGAGGGGAGTGAAGAGAGTGAAATATGTGCCGGATGAAGTGAAGTGACTGTCAGCAATTCTGAAGGGACGACAGTAGAGGACGATAAAAGCCGTACGCCCTCACGCACGTGTTCTTAACCTGAGGCCAATTTGTTTCAGGTACAGCTGCAATTTGTCTGTGTCTTGAGGTATAGACGATCAGCGGGCGTGCACGTGTGTGACGTGTTGCATGGGTGACAGGGAAAGGATACTAAGAGACAGCAAAAAGAAGTTAAACGATTACAGTCGTGATTTGTTGTGCAGGATCATTTTCATTATGTCTCGGACTCGAAACAAATAAACCATCTTATTGTTACAATACATTTAAGACCTTTACGTACTGTTTATGACTTCTTATGATAGACTGTAAAATGAGAATCAATACTGTCATTGTTTTCAATTTGTCCTTTTTTCAATATCAGCAAAACCTGCAACACACTAAACCTGGTCCCATAAAAAATACGTACCTTTGTACACTTTTTGCAGCGCCACAAAATGCGTACCATCAGGTACATATTGTTACAGTTTTGAGACACAAAAGTCCACTGGGGGCGCTAAGAAGAAGAACTGTATTGGTCCGCTAGAGAATGCGTGTCAGTGTCACGATTTGCCTCTGAAACGATTTTATAAATACTTATTATTTGTTCTTTATTAGATATTTTGGAGCACCTAACCCCACTCCTACCCTAAACCTAAAACTACACTTTTCCCAACAACATAAACACCCAACAAGGAAATAGAAATCACACACAGGTATTTATTGCAAACACTTTACATTTACATTTAGTTATTTAGCAGACGTTTTTATCCAAAGCGACTTACAAATGAGGTAAACAATAGAAGCAAACACTGACCAAAAAGAGTATAAAAGTATTACAAACGCAATCGTGACGCAATGGGAGCGGGATATGTTTCATAACGTAAGATAGCGTAATGACGCAGCCAGTCACAAGACACACGAGAGCCACTCGTGCCAAACGGTTCACGCACCTACGGCAATTTTTAATTCTGCCGCCTCCAATTTCTCTATGCAGGAAAAGCCTGCATACAGCTGCACACCACTTGTTTAAAACATGTAAATTGCGGGGTCCGTCCAGTTCGCGCGCAGAGCGAGAGTGCTCTGCTCACTCTGCGCATGGGTACTGCGCATGTCAGACACCACAGAGCCGCTTCAAGTTGAATATACCCCATATCGATATTAACGATATTGTCTAATCCCGCATCGCGTTGACAAAATATATCGATATACTGTATCTTAAAAATCTATATATCGCCCAGCCCTAGGTATGATCATGTGAAAGATTAAAATACATTGTTAGGAAGCCAGTTTTTTTTAAACAAAACAATAAAACGTAGTCTCAAAAATCTTCAGTTGGATCAAAATCAGAATCCAGTTTAATTTGCATTTGCTTTGTAACCTGTAATGTGCAACATTTATAAAACATTGTAAATGTGAAAATAAAAAAATATTTATATATTTTCAGAGCACATCTTATGGTCCGAGTACGGCAATTTTTTAATTCTGTCATTGTGGGCAGCCAGTCTGATTGAATTCAAAATCATTACACCCCAATATAATATAATATGGTGTTGTTAACGTTACTGTTGTTGGACATACCGGATTGCAGTATGTACCTGATTGTACGTATTTTGTGACGCTGCAAAAAGTGTACAGCGGTGACCTTATTATGAGACCAGGTTGCACTAAACTCAATAAAAAACTATTTGAACTGAAATGTGCCAAAACAAACAGATTTTAACAGATTGTTCGATTGTAAACTGCAATATACAGTATGTTAATTTTAAGATGTTGTATATGAATATTAAATACGGCTGCAACATCTCAAAAGTACAAAGACCCTTAAGGCACATGGAGGTGGGAAAAAGTAGGATAGGAAAAGGAAAAATCTATTTTAAAACATTTTCGTCTGCCGAGAATGTTTTGCGTTCTTTTGTGTACCCTTGGAGAATATTTTGCATTCCCCCCAAAATATTTTGTGTTCCGCCAAAAATATTTTCTGTATCACTGACAATATTTTGCATCATCTCGCAAACATATTTTGCGGCCCAGATGTACAGTTACATGTTTGGTAGGAGTAAACATAGAATATTTTTGAAGGAACACAAAATATTTTCAGTTAAGAAACACATTTTAAAAAACGTATTATTTCCCTTTTTTTGACAATATCCCTTGTCCCTTGAGGGGCTCAGTACAAAAGCACAAATTTCAAAACATCATCGTAATGCATCATAGTTTTAACCGATGATTTTAGATTGTGGAGCTTTGAGTTATGAAAGTTTGTCCACATACATCAAACTCTCTTATGTCACAAGAGCCTGGGGAAAATGTGTTTTTTATGAAATCAGACCTTTAAATTTATGTTGTAACTTCGATCTATATTTCCATATATCTGCAACTCTAAAAAAAAAAAAGAAAAAACGCACAGGTTCCGTGTCACGTGCCCATACATCTCCATCTGATCCTGACTGTGTCCTTGCCCCTCAGATTCCTCCTCATGCATCTCGTAGTCAACAGCCTCATGACATCTAACAACATAATTACTAATCAGGCCTTTCCAAGCCCGAGCCAGAGAAATGACACACACTGATAGAGACGCCAGGACGGCGGCCAACCAGCTGACAGATTGTATACGCTCATGAATATTCAGCACTATAGGGTAAGACACCTCACAGTTAGCCGCTCCTCATTCTGAAATCAGAAGAAGTGATAAACACATAGACGCGTGTAAAAGCATCTCTCTCTTGATAGTTCAGGAGAGCGTCTGAACAGATTGAGATGTGATTTGGTGCCGTTGGATTGGTTGTTGTGTAATTTCATGTCTGGGTTATAATGACGCTGGTTATCAGTCCATCAGGCTCACGATTACACAAACAGCCTTCTCTGTTCATTCACAGCTGTGAGATGATATTACACAAACACACGGGATGAGATTCCAGTCAATGTTTTTAAATTACAGACGATGGCGATGAGTGCTTTCACACACTAACATTTGAGGAAAAATTCATCTTTTTATAGCAACGCACCTGCTAAATGTAAAGAAAACGTTGTCAAATTCCAGTAGATATTCCAAGATATTAATCATGAAATTAAAAAACATTGTAATTTGAGTGTGATTCATTGGGCAAAATAGAGGGAACAAAATAAAGAAAATTAAAGATGAATCTGACTGAATCCTGATTATATCACGATAATATTGTTAGCGTGAATTGAATAACTATGTAGTGAAAATCTGATATTGTCAAAAGTCCACAAAACCAGTATTTCAGTTTCAGTGTTTTTCCAACCTGATCTCACGTGAATTTGTTACTATTTTACTAGGTGGCTAATTCGTACGTTATGAATCGTGCACAAACGTACGATTACCAGAAAAAAACAATACCGAAGCCCAACCTTTAACCCAACGTCACTGGTGCGAAAGCGAATCGTACTAAAATACGAATCGGGTTGTAATGATTCATACTAATTAGCCAAAATTAGCCACCTCGTAAAATAGTTATGTTTTTGCCGTGAGATTGTGTTTTTTTTTTACTAATCGTAAGTTTTTGTATCATTCACATCGTACGAATTCATACAAACTAGAACTCGTAAAATAGTTAAGAATTCCTGGGAGATCAGGCTTTAGTCCTCTATATGGGAAAGAAGTGAAAGAAAATGAGTTTACAATATTGGACACTAGGGCTGGGTATTGATCTGATGTTCCGATTCGATTCCGATTCACTAGCTCTCGATTTGATTCGATTCTTGATTTGAGTCAGATTATAGATTTAATACAAATCCTATAGATATTTCTAAAAAAGATCAGTAAATGTCAGATAACAATGGTGAATAAAAAAATTGAATGAAGAGCCACAAACCTGTACATTAAACTTTAAACACACTTAAGTATAATGAAACAGAACAGTCGCATACCTTGATCAAACAGGATCAGGTTATTTTACATTTAAGAGACATAACAAACAAAATTAGCTGTAAAGAGAGGCTGCAATCATATGAACCGCTGCCTTTAATGTGAAGGTGATGCTAAATTCGACTACACACCCGCATCCGCCATGTTAATTGAGCAATGAATGAAGGATATGCTCCCTGTTGTAACATCCACCCGTTGTAAAAGGAAAAGTGACATACTAGTAGCAATAACATCACGTTAATGAACGTTCAGTGCTTGCGGAAATATGAAAGAAAAAAAATCGATTCCTCGCTTTTGAGAATAGATATTGAATCGACCACATTTTCGCAAAGAGGAGATACAAACATGCACGTTATGTGGAAAATACAGCGTTTCTGAACGTTAAATCGTGTATACACATTGCATTACATCTAAAACAAACCATAATATTCATTTTAGCCGTGTCATATCACCCCTTTAATAACGGTTAGTTGTGTTTATTTACTATAATGTTAATTTATTAAATTTAATATTTATTTTAGTTAAAACAAAACACTACTTCACATTTATTCAATCTTCTTATTTTAAGGGTTTACTGTCAGTGTTCTCAAACTGATGATGTTAAAAAATGTGAGCGTACGCTCAAAATCAGAGTGCACTATGGGTAAAAAGAGTGGACGTATATAGGAAATAGTTCACTATAAACCACACAACTAAAAAAATGGCTATTGTTATATAGATAGGCCTACAGTAGGAGAGATAGGGAGTGTTTGTGACACAGGGAATGATTTTGCAATCCCCCCAGAGCACACTTCACCCCCGAAATGACATTTCTGCCATTATTTTCTCACCCTGATGGCGTTCCCAAACCTGTAAGCTGTCCGTTTTTCTGTAGAACACAAAAGACGACTATTTTTTTGTGGTATCCAAAAAGCACAACAGTGCAAAACCTCTTGCTTTCCTTACTGTATTTTATATAAGAGTGTGGATCCACAGGAAACACACCTCATATTTGTACCTGCATTTGAACTTTCATGGTGCAAAAGACCACGAGTGATAGCGCAAGATAATGCTTCTGTTGTGCTTGAGTAGCTGTGTGGTACACAGGATAGCGTGTGTGTGTTGAATACAGATGAGAGGTATGATCATTTGTGTGTGGTGTAGATAAAGCGACTCAGTGACTGTGGCATTTTAGCAGGTCAAGAGCACTGACCTCAGTTGCCAAAGATGAGAGGAAGAGAAAACACACACACACACTTCAGGAGACAAACAGAAATGACATCATAATAATTCCAAATGGTTGGTGCCACCACAACACACTTATCTCGTACAAACTGTAAAAATACAATAAAAAAATGAGACATACACAGCGACTTAAAAACCCTATAGGGTGAAGAATTGTTCTTTGCAATAGAACCTGACATGCTCCTAAATTACAGAATCAGCTCCTTAAGAGAAACAACAAAAACTGACGTTCATGGGTTTCATTCATGGGTTGATCAACTGATCAAGACACTGTGGAAAAAGCACTTACCAAATGTACAAATGTAAATGTTGATTTGTGACCCTGGACAACAAAACCAGTCTTATGGGTCAATTTTTCGAAATTGAGATTTTTACACAATCTGAACGCTGAATAAATAAACTTTCTATAGATATATGAGTTGTTAGAATAGGACAATATCTGGCTGAGATACAACCGTTTAAAACTCTGGAATCTGAGAGCGCAAAAAAATCAAAATATTGAGAAAATTGCCTTTGAAGTTGTTAATCAGGGGCACTGTGGCAGACCATCCACTCACAAAAATAAAGTTTTTATATATTTAAGGTAGGAAATTTACAAAATATCTTCATGGAACATGATCTTTACTTAATATCCTAATGATTTTTGGCATAAAAGAAAAATCAATAATTTTGACCCACACAATGTATTTTTGTCTTTTACTAAAAATGTTCCCGTGCTACTTAAGACTGGTTTTGTGATCCAGGGTCACATTTAGATTTCACAATTAAAGATCTTAAACTCTTAGCTCATTGCTTTTTATCTCTATCTGTGATCTTAATCTCACATGTGACAGTATGAACAGGAGATACGTGCTGCTGATCTGACACATCAAACGCGACGTGTCGCGATACTCCCTCAGCGAGAGACATTTGAGCCGCATCTGGTGGTCTCACGCCTCATTGGCTTGATAGAATACTAATAAAAGCCATATGACAACAGCATAGCAAGTATGCAATTAATATTCTGAAATATTCTGCCAAGACATGTGGTACGACCTGTTGGAGTCTGATCTGTCTTTGTAGGAGCGAAAAGACGTTCTTATTAACCTTTATTGCACACGAGCATGCAGACGTGCCCACTGTGCATAGTAGGCAATTTTTCATGAATTGAATTTAAAAAAATCTAATCGATGTTTTACACATTGTGCTATGATATTCCATATCTTTGCAAATCTAGTATGAAAGCAATTCATGCATGTGTGCACTTCGATACTTGAACACAACAAACTTCAATACTTAACAAAAACTTGTTTGAGTACAGTATGCAGTATATACTTTGCATAGCAGAGGAGCAAATTTGCACCAGCATGATCAACGTTTGCAAAAATGTGGAGTATGCAATCATAGCTTATCCTACAATGCAATGTGCAGACATTGAACTTACAATTTCAGTGTTTTAAAGTCAATTTTTATGCAAACTAAACATGCCGCACATTTCGCCACTTAGCAGTATGATATTGAAAATATATCCATCCGACTGCAGTATGTTTTAGTATTTAACCCCAGTAAAATTCGTAGATACTATAGTGTACTTAACTTACTAATAAACATTAAAGTATACTACAGTATTTACTACAGAAATCAAGTTTCTATAAATAATGCTACAGAATACTATAGTATTCTATAGTATACTACAATTTACTACAGTAAATACTAAAGTAAACGTGGAATTGCTTTATGTAATTGTCAAACTTGTTTCACAAAAAAAAGCATTTTATGGCACAACCCAGTCTCAAGGCAGCTGGCACGAAATTTAGAATCTATGTATTCGTGTTCATGGACACCATCAGATTGTGTTGATATATATGTATACATATGAAAGATACCACGTATTAAAATATGTTAGACTGAAAGTCGTGCTGGGTGACACGAAAAAAGGGGAAATTTGTGTCTATGGACACAAATTAATAAATTACAGTTCGTGATAAGGTCTAATTTAAGTTGCTTGGATCTTTCACAGAGGCGGCGTCCCATAATGCATTGCAAAGATGAGGAAGATGGCTAGACTGTGGAACAGAGCTGTGTACATCAAGTGTGACATTGTTTTGTCTATGCAAATTTCTTGCCAAAGTCTTTGAGCTATAAAAAGATAAAACACGACTCAGAAAGCTCCAGATGGATTCCCTTATGAATCATGCATACGTAACAGAACACATTAGTTGTGTGGCACATTGAGATGGACGTTGTGTGTCTGAAGAGCCGACCTACATTTTAGTTCAATGCATGATTGGTGTGGCTCTGTTTATTTGCACCTTTCATTTAGGGTACTGTCCTCAAAAAGTGTTTTAATACTACACGTGTGTGTGTGTCAAAGCATGAATAACAGAAGCATTTGTTCATGCATGGACCAAGCATTGCCGTCTGCTTTAGCATACCTGGGAAAAACCCAATGACGGTATAGAAAGTCCAAAACATGATACACCAGCCAGCCAACTTTTCATCAATCAAGGAAAAAATGTAAATGATGTAAAAAAAATCCTTGCCTCTGGATGCTTTGAATGGCATTCATTGCCTGTCAGTGATGTTTGTGAGCTTCTCTTCAGGTGGATCCAGTGGGAATGGGCGAGTGGCGTCCCCGGCGACCCTTGAGCTTTCCGGCCCTGAACCTCCATTATCCATTCTCTTCCCCTGAGATAAAGACCCGTACAGAAAAAAACATCAACTCGTCAGCCCATAAAAGCATTTTCTATTCTGAAGAGCAGCTGCCAAATACAATATGTATCAAAGGTGTTGTTGCATTTTAATAATTTGGCATAATCGAGAGATAACAAAGAAGTTTATTTCCATCGGTTTGCATAGAAATGCATGAGAGCAAATGTAACGTCAACCTATTTTAGCTGAAGTTTGAAAGCCGATCACAGGACAGTCTTACCCAAACCGTCAGTCTCTCTGTCAGCTTCTCCATCACCGGCACATTCACATGCCGTCATGAGATGACACAGAGGGAAGCAATCATTCACGGGTCACTGATCTCTGAAAATCCAACACTTTACTGCGGGATTTCAGGGACTCAATTCAGTTCAACATCAAACTTCATTTTTAGACCTGAATGGCTATTGTAGTCCGTGTGCTGGTATATAGTGACAACTTACAATCCTAAAAGTTATTTGATTTGAGAAAAAAATGGAATTTGGCTTTTTGATTTGCAGCGCAAACAGTACAAACAAAAAAAACCTCAGCAGTGAGTGAAGAAAATACGAACTGATCTTTGTGTGCATTTTACGCAGAGTATTTTAGAATTCGTTGTGAATGTTAGAGATGTTTCGAGTCTTCGGTGACTTTCAACACCACAGGAAAACACACACAGCACGGCTTCAAATAACTGGAACTTACCGTATATTGCATTTCAGCGTATAGCGTGACTACAATGCGACGCTTGTCTTAAATCCTCTACTATTTATCGTCTGTTCCGCCCATTGTTTCTAGGTCAACTGCCTCTCTACTAGGACATCTGAAATAATAAATCCAGACATGTGTAAGGGGGCACCTGTATTATTTATTGTCTTTTCTATAACAACTAAAAATACCTCAGCGATGTTCCAGAAACAACATGATGCGCATTTATATTCCATGTTTGGCCTTTTAATCACATCAAGACGCCTTGAAGACGTTCACCTTTCTCTATAGCTTCAACTCTGATCCTACTCATAGACATACATTTGTAGATTGCATTTATTGTTAAAAAAAAACTGTTTTGTAAGTCGCTTTGAATAACATGACAAAATTATTCGAGTTGAGCTGAAGAAAGGTAATCTGCCATGACATGCGGATGAGTAAATCATGAGAAAAAGTTCATATTTGGCCAAACTACTTCTTTAAGGAATTTTGCAAGAAATGACAGTGATGAATTTGTACAGACGTGGAAAAAAGCATGCACTTCCCGAGGCAGGTGTAGGTCAGATGACCTTCAGGAAGATGGAAGCGTCCCGCTTCGTTGCCATCCGAGGTCCCAAACTGAACCCGGGTCCTGCTACTTTTCCCACCCAAAGGCAAAGCTCCGAATGGATGAACGGCCCCATTTCTGAAGGTTAGCCACAATGCATGTTGAATATTTATGTCACAGTGGACCTGTTCCAGATCTCTCCAACAAAATCTCTCTGTTGCATGAGAAAACAATTGAGGCAATTTTGGGAAGTTTTTTAATCAGGTCAGCATCTCATTTTCTTTTCCCCGCAAAAACTCCCAGAGCTAAAGTTTTCCTTAAACTTAAAAAACACCATTGTGTGTCATCTTTACGCAACCATCCACAAGGAGGAAAAATCACAATGACATGATCGTAAGAAATCACAATATGCTGTGAATTAGCTGTTAACTTGAAACTCTCAAAGACCTTGGGTAAGTAGAGATGCACGTACACTCACCCTCGGCGGTTCACGGAGGACGTTAATAATGACGGACAGCCGGGAAGCTCTCGTGATGGATGACTGAAGCTCTGAGGGACTTCTACACACTCACAGTGTCCTCACACCGTCACACTGACAGCAGATACACAAATCATCGCGCCGGACGACCCCATTGCTTAAACTGAGTGACGTTTCATTTGCGCAGCGCTAAAGGTTAATGGCGAAAGAATCAGACATCAAAATATTAATTAATCTCTAACCACATTTATTTTCTCACTTCTGTCCTCATTTACACAGATGTTTCATCATACAGACATCTGGCAAAGATTAGAACTTGCACACAGTACAACAGCGAAACCGCATTTGGACACTTTTGGGTACTCGAGTCATTAAATGAATGTTATTGCACAAAATATTAATGATCCATTTCATGATGAGATGAAAATGAGTGCAAATGGAAACTTTTGCTTGAGTCTCTTCTGCGTCTCAGATATTTCTCCTGAGAATAAGAGTCAGAAATCTCACAAATGTGTCTGTCATTAGAGTTCCAGAAGAGATGTCAACAACGTGTCAAACTGAGCTCAGATTTGTCAAGTCTGCAGTCAAAATATTATTGAAGATCTCAATATGAACTCAAACATTTCTCATCAAATTTAATCAAATCCAGATCATTTTACCTCTACGATCTACATTAATTTCACACCTCCATATTCTTCATAGATTTAAACAATTACTCTGTCCTTTGTTTTTCTTTTTATTTCTCCTAAACAATTTCTGAAACATCTGAAACTAAGTTGATACTTAAATGAAACACAACTGAGAACTCCATCAAATCACCTGAGCTATGAAAGAGCAACAGCTGAGCAATAATATTTTTCTATGCGGTACATCCTTGCTGTCCTTTTTTGTTTCTCACAGCTCTCTCTCTCTCTCTCTCTCTCTCCATGAGCTGTGTTGTTTCAGAGGATTTTTTTGGCTATGTAATTGTGGGCTTTATCTTGTTGGAGGGATTGAGCAGGCTTTAGGGAGCATGATCCATTATCAGTCTGCGGATAACCTGATTCACAGGCTTTGAGAGAGAGAGAGAAACAGAGACAGGTGTTGTTCCGTCGGCTCCTGTGTGTTTAATTGTCCACCTGATTAATTAGAGACCTGAATGGCTGATCGCAGTGACTCGTATCTTTAACAAGACTGACAAACTCAAAGAGATTGAGGCTTTTGTACTGAATACATCAAACAGATAAAGACATTAGTCTATACTCTATTATATTTCACTTATACAATGAACACACACACGTCCCATGCAAGACACGTCAGCTCGCCTCTGGGTTTTAAAGTGGAAGGACGTGAAAGGTTGACATGAGATTTCACAGGAAAGTGCGAATAGTCAAAGCGCAGACAGATCCTTTTTCTTTAATTCTTTGCCTTATCAAGAAGAGAAAAATATCAGTATAATTTCTGTCTGATGTCCAGAATCTGCAATATTTGACTCCATTGAATATAGTAAATCTGTCACAAAGGATCTGATCTTTTTATTTACTCATTGTTTCATCCATTCCAGCATCTCTATATTCAGGGTGAGAACTAGCCAAGTCTGTTCTATATACAAGTCGATCCATACACAAGTTGGGGGGACAATTTGAAATCTCTGATTTCTATATAGAATTTAAAAGTAAGAATGAAATAAATGATCATTTAATAAATAGCCACAATCCAAGAATGACCTGCTTCCATTACAGACACAAAATAATAATAAAAAGTTGAAAGCTTTGCAGGCTGATCTCACAAAAAAACAAACATAGATAATGTACAGTAATTCATACTGTTTAAATATGCAACTTCTTAAAAAAAAGTTTTAAATGCATTTAAAAAAGGCATTTAGTCAGCACTTAGCTGAAAAAGCATCGTGAGACACAGCACGTTTCTCAAACATCACCAATTCACCTCCATTCATCATCATTATAGACCATCATCAGTACAGCGACGTCTTAACACACACACACACAGCAGTAATGGATGCTGTTGTAAACACACGAAAACACAAACACAATCTTTGAGTGCATCAAATTCAATATTCTCCTGATTTTATTGATTCTGCCACACAGAGATGTTACAGTACAAACATTACACACAAATGTACTGCACACAGTAAATGTTTCTCTGTTTTCACGACGCGTCATCAATCCGGAAGTCAGCCTAATGGAAATGTGCCGAAAACATTCTTCTTCTTAAGAAATAACTGTGAAAACAAAGCTCTTTAATGCAAGTCGATCACACCAGAGAATCGCTATGGCCATATATGCTGTCTCATGAAGTTCAGAGTAGAAAATAATGAATTATACTACACGTGATGTCACAGTATATGGCCATAGCGATTCTCGGGTGTGATCGACTTGCATTAAAGAGCTTTATTTTCACAGTCATTTCTAAAGAAGAGTCATTTTTTCGCCAGCAAAATGTGCGATTTCTGTTCGGTTCAACAGCATTATTTACGTTCCAACATGGCCGACTTCCGCATCGTGAAAACACTAGAAATGCCGCTCTCAGAACTGTGGGTGTTTGAAATGTTACGTGATAAAAAAGATCAAATAAAAAGCAAAGTGGTGATTCAGTTTTTCACTTTTCAGGTTTTTTTATAGAATTTCTCTTTGATCATTTTTTTATAGCGTTAGCATCTGACATATTTGGACATATTCTTTGTTTTGGTGTTTCTTTCAATAAAGATATAGTGAAATGTGATTATTTGATAGGAGGTACAATGTCTGACTGGCGTCTTTGAATTTACAATCGTTCAGTAACGCAGATGTGCCACTGCTAAACTCCACCATCTTTCATCTTTCTGTTCGCTTCCTCTTAAGATGGCGTGATCTCTGTGTTTTATCCTGTGATTCTCCTTTGAGGAGTCTGGTTGGGTCGCATTCTGATCATTAGCCGTCTGACTTTCACACTTCAACCCTTTAAGCCGTTTAGAAAGGCAGAGACGCTGATGTGCCTCGACTACTGATGTGTCCCAAAATTAGCCGTTTCCTTATCCATTAACAGCCACTTTCACGCCTTCATTTGCACAAATCAAAGAAAATAGGAAACCTATTAGAGCTGTGTTATTTCTCCAACACAGGTTGTGCTTTCGTTTGACCACCAGACGTCCAGAAACTCATCTGCATTGAAGTTTTCTGTGGGCAATTAACCTATATCTGTCTATATCTATCAAAAATACAGCTCATTAATTGATTTTCTTGTCCTAATTTGGAAGAAATCCTAAAGAATTCAATTGGAATTGTTTGATTGCATTCAACATTCAACACAAGCAACTTTCAAGTCCCTATAAAATGGAAATGGAAGTTTTTTAGCATTTACATCTTAAATTTAGAAGATAAAAGCATTCAAAACACAGTCTCTCACTTGCGCCAATACAGATTAACAATTTTTATACGCTAAAGCATCTTATCAGATTCCAGTTTATGAGGTAAACTAACCTAAACCCTATTGGCTACTTTTAACAAAGGGGCGGGGCCACTCGAAATGTCCCGCCCTAATGTTCGGTTTCAGTAACAATTGTCAACGCATCAAACAAAGTTGCACACTTCAAGGCACCTCAATAAAACTTTAAGAATGAAACAAGAATTAGAAGGAGCAGATACATGTACTCCATGTATCTACTGGGACTTCTTATCAGGAATACATCTTAAATTCAATACTAATTCAATTGACAGCCTTCTGTGTTTACTGCAGTTAGAGATTAAGTCATTATAGCATCAATGTGATGACTTTATTTGTCCTGGAAAACAATACGTAATTCTTCAAGTGTGAGAAATGTTAATAACTAATGTCGTCTTAGCCTGGAAACGCTATAAAGGCTGGAAAAATGAAGATGATATCCATTCTCTGTGCATGTTCGCCACCTAGAGGTCAGTCATGTCACAACAGCTGAAGCACATAGCCGGACTACTTGACCTTCAGTTTTACTCACAGTGTTAGTGCACTTTAACTGACCGATTTTCAATTCTTCACTGGGACAGAGATGAGCATGCTGTACTAAAAAGTTATACAAAAAAGTTGATCGGGTGTGGATAGTTGCTAGGGAGTTCTGCATGGTTGCTATGTGGTGCTATATTAGGCCAAAGAGCTGAAATCCAAAAAGCATCAAGAAAAAATGACAAACAAGAACAATAAGAGCAGGTCGTTAACTTTACGGCATTTGCCCTTTTCTTTTGGATCCCACAGCATTTGCTCAGCAGTATGATGTTATCAGTGTATGGTCAGACTGAACGAGTGTGTGTGTCATAAATCACTCTTATCTGTGTTTGTGCTGGAAGCGAGCGGGTGCAACGGGCTCGGGCTGGACCGGTATCCATGGAGGAGTTGAGATTACCCCTGGGAGAACAGACTGTGTGCTCTTATTCCTCGAGGTTTCTTCTGTAGATCTTACCTGACGTCTTCTCTAGCTCATATCAGTTCAAGAGACGATCAGAAGTGTTTTTTTACAGTTGCTTTATTGACCTAAAAGACACAGACAACAGGGATTCAGTGAAAGTGGGTAAGTGTATGGTTTTACAGTTTGTGTGTATCTGTATATGAATGATTGTGTTTATTTATGTCCAAATACTTTTTATATAAAGGACATATTTAGTCATATTTTTTAATTATTTATACTTGGTATAGTTTTGTAGTTAAATGTTTCACTATATATACACAGATATAAATACAAATACTGGTTGCAACATAGATGTGCTAAGAAACTTTGTGGTTATCAACTGTTGGTCAAACATGTCTATCATGTGATGAACTACACTTTAGTTTGATATAATACAAAGAAATTCAGACTCAAATATAAATACATTTGTGGCGACTGTGTGCATGTGTATAATAACTTGTCTGTGTTTCTTCAGAATGATCTCACATATCATGGCTGTACAAAAATCTGGAAAGAGCGCCATGCCTCAGCTGGTGGTGAAGATTGTTGGTGGCAAACAAATTAAGAATTTCGTTGATGCATCCAGGTACATTTCTACTTTGTTCCTAAATAAAACGTACTAAAATAACCAAATGTATTTACATTTTATTAAGGATGAAAAGTTTATGGTCAGTTTTGCTGTTTTTCTATAACTCAAATAAAAATCTATTCCTTGTTCTACAGTTCACACCAGTTGATGACAGCTCAGAGGAGAAACACAGTCCTCGAAATCAAATCAATGATGAAGATTTAAATAGAAAATCATCTATAAACCTAGAAGCTTTAAGAACAGAAGAACACAAAGAGAAGCTGCTGGCCGCCCTCAGACAGGTAGTGACAAACAATATACACACTACACATCTCAAATGCAATATAGATTTCACAATATAAATGTGTTAATTTCCGCGTTCCCCTGTCATTCGCAAAATTATATTTGTATGTCATTTTCAAGGCCGGCTCTAAAGTATGCTGGTTCTTAACCCAACCATAAAGCTGTGATCATTGTGTGGTTGAAGCATGAGACTGAAGGTCAGTTGTTAAATAGCTGTGCTGTCCATGGTGCTGAAATGTCAGTTCATTAAATATTACATTTACATTTAGTCATTTAGCAGACACTTTTATCCAAAGCGACTTACAAAGAGTTTAGGGAGCAATAAGCGATATGTCACACAGGAGCAATAATACAATAAGTTACTTGTTTCAACAGAAACCTGTTGCGACCACTACCTGTTGCGAGAAAGAGAGAGGGTTCGTGGATTTTTTCATTTTTCTTTAATTTGTCTGTCAAGTATTTACAGAAGAAATAGGTTTTAAGTAGTTTTTTTAATGTTGTGAGAGATGTGGTTGACCGGACCGAGTTAGGAAGAATGTTCCACCAGGAAGGAGTTTTTCGCAGAAAGCGATTTACTGCCCTTATGAGAAGGCAATACAAGACGCCGCTGGTTTGCTGAACGCAGGGATCTTGATGAGGTGTAGGAGGGTGTGAAAGTATGCCGGTGCAGATCCAGTGATAGTCCTGTAGGCAAGCATTAGTGACTTGAATCTGATACGGACTTCAACCGGTAGCCAGTGGAGAGAGACGAAAAGGGCCGTCACATGAGCCCTTTTGGGCTGTTGGAAGACCAGGCGTGCTGCTGCGTTTTGAACCAGCCGGAGTGGTTTGATAGCCTTTGCAGGAAGACCAGCAAGGACAGCATTGCAGTAGACCAACCTTCAGATTACCAGCACCTGGACAAGCAGTTGTGCCGCATGCTCAGTGAGATAGGGTCTAACCTTTCTAATCTTGAATAAGGCATATCGGCATGACTGCATTGTCTTTGCAATGTGATCATTGAAGGATTAATCAAATATGACTCTGAGGTTCCTGGCTGTTTTGGAAGGAGTGATTGTGGTATGGCCAAGTTGGATGGTGAGATCGTGTTGCACCGTGGGGTGTGCCGGAAACACGAGTATTTCTGTCTTGGCAGGGTTCAGCTGGAGGTGATGCTCTTTCATCCAAGCTGAGATGTCTTCTAGGCAGGCTGTAATGCGAGCTGCTACAGTGGTATCGTCTGGGTGACACGAGATGTAGATCTGGGTGTCGTCAGCATAACAGTGATACGAGAAGCCATGTGCCCGTATGATGGGTCCCAAGGATGTCGTGTAGATGGAAAAAAGCAGCGGTCCAAGCACCGATCCCTGAGGGACCCCAGTGATTATGTGGTGGGCACTGTCCACTGTGATATTAACACTGTCCGTGGTTCTGAAATCACAACTTTCTACTACACTCAGGTTGTATTGTTCCACAAAGAATCTTGAACATTCGCAGAACCTTAATGTTGCACAAAAGGTCCTTTGTGGTAAAAAAAAGGTTCCACAAACTAGAAGACAGAAACAAGAAAGATGTTTTTTCTGTGACTCTTTTAAGCACTTTTTTATGAGCGTAGAAGGAATGTGCTCTGCCGTATATAAATAATAAAATAATGTTCTGCTTTCCCCAGGCTCCAGACAGACAGTGTGTGACTGCACCATGTGGAGATCGCTCTGGATCCTACATACATATGAAGACAGTTTCTGCAACCACAAACAACATGACAAACACAAAACAACTGTTGTCTCAGGCATAGAATTTCCTACAGCTCTCATATCAACCTGAAATATTTCTTCACACATAAAATAAGTATAACTCAAAGCAAATATTTATGTTTTTCTAAACCATCCTGTTAAGAAGGTTAGTGTACGAGGGTGATGCACAAATCTTCATTATTCCATATTATCATATTAATCTTTTTATGAAGCCACTGAATAAAAAAAAGCTTCTTAGTGTCCTAAAGCCCAAACTTTTCTTTTTCAGACAGAGGCACTAATGAAACGAAGTCCAGAGAGTTGGCTCCTCTCAGCCGTCTCAGAGGAATTGCAGGGTCTGGAATCACAGATAACAGAGAACATCGAGGAGGAAGTGATTGCACTGGACCTGTCACATTCGAGAATCATCCATCAGTCAGAACTTACATATCTCCTTCTCAAACACAAGATTCCTCTGAAACTCACAACACTTGCCTGTATCTTCAAATCCTTCAGCGATACCACCATCCCGGAGCAGGTAGACCCCTAGAGATCCAGCAGAACCTTATTAAAAATATAACGCAGCAATGATGTGATATTGCAAATAATGTTATTTAGATCATTGCACTACATTAGTATTATTCAATATACACAAGAAATTAAACAAATTCTTTACTTTAATCATGTAGTTTCTAACTACTCTGTCCTTCTAATCAATCTTAACACTATTCCACATTACCGTTATTAAGTGATTTTACATTTTTCTTACCGTACTGCATTGCAGGTTCACTATAAGGAACTGCTGCAGTTTATACAGAGAGCATCTCATGACAAGAAACATCAGGGTGATCTGCAGGTCTGTCAAACAAATGCTGGTTTTAAATTATTACAATCGCTAGGTGTCAGGAAAAGATTGATTTGTTTTTAAATGTGATTCACTCAGGCAGAGATCTGGCATGTGTCAGTCACCAGTACTGACCTGGAATCAGTGAGAGAGAGAAGCAATATGACTGCAGACCAGGAATCGTGGCATCACAGGTTTCAGAAAATGGAAATGGCTATGCAAATGTGTGACACCAAAAATACAGGTATAACCCTTAATACAGTATCTTCATTGAAATAAAGTCTGTTTCCATGGTAGATTTATAATATGAAAGCATTAATGCAGTTATAACTGGCAGTGTGTGTGTATTTTTAGACCAAACTAAGATAAATTAGTTTTAAACACGTAAAACTGCAGGTTTGCAGTTATTTTTACATCTTTTTTTTAAGAAAGTTAGGTATCCGTTGTATTAAGAACACTGGCACTAACCACATGCAATCTTGACCACCCACTTAACATTCAAACATTTTGATCTTGTGTTTTGTTTGCAGGTTATGTAGAAAGAGATCAGATCAAGCCAAACGTCTGCTACACAACTGCAGTCTTATCTTTCATCTGAATCTGAGTCCATTAAAGATCAATGAGGTCACACGAAATTCTCAAGGAGATGGAAAAGTTAATCTTGCCTTAGCTTTACGGCTGCTAAAGGAGCTATAAAGCTATACATTTTTTTTATAAGAAATATGCTTTGGTAAACATTAACGGCCTCACAATAAAAAAAAGTTTTAAAATGTCACAATATAAAAAAACGACAAATCACATCCTTCGTAGGTAAAAGAAAATATGTGAATTGACTATGTGCAGAACAAATGACATTTTCAATGTTCAAAGAAATAATGAATGAAGGAATAAAAATATTACAATTTAAATAGTTTTTAGGTTGATCTTCATATGCAATACATGAAATGAACACAAGAGGGCGGCCTATGGCTTTCTCACAATTTCACCCAAGATGATTTATTACTGTAGATGACAATTCACAATCCAACCTTGATACCCACTTTAAATTTTCTTACACATTAAGTACTTCTACTAAAGAAAGTTTGGTAGGTTTCTCATCTCTGCTACAAGATCAAACAGATGATAAATAAACCTAAGGCACAAAATAAAACATCTTTTATTTTTCGTTAAACACGAGCTTTAGTCTTCATTGTATAAGTGTACACAATCTTTCCTTAAAATCTACATCTAAAAGACAGATCAGATCCCCAAAACAAAGCTTTGTCAAAGGACGTCAAACAAGAGGTGGGGGGATATAAAATGTTTACATACTATGTTAGTGAACATTTTCAGCATCACTCTCTAGAAATAATGTAAAAATAAACATGAGCACCGCTTAATTGAGTCATACCATTGTTAATGCATGAGCGCCCCAAGAGGATAAATGAGGGAAATACCGAGCATTCAATAAAATCTGTTGTTCTTCAGCTGTGGGTCACTGACAGTCAGTCTTTGGCATCTCTGCTACTGCAGGTGATTTTGTAGGGGTGAGGGTATCTCAGTGCACCAATGATTCCATCCATGTGTGGACACTGTGAGTTCGGCGGCCAGGAGAAATGTATCCGCTGTAGCAGAGACGTGATGAAAAGGAAGAGCTCCGTCTTTGCCAGAGTCTCACCAAGACATGCCCTTGGACCTGAAGAATAAATATAAACACACAAATCAGTATAACTTCTGCTCATGATCAAATCTGTCATAATCACAAGCACATGACTCACCGAGTGAGAAAGCGATAAACGCCTCAGGTTTATAGAAATGTCCGTTCTCATCTAAGAAATTCTCAGGGTTGAACGTGTCCGGACTCTTCCAGTGCTCCTCATCACTTAAAATTCTAGTAAAGTTTGTCATGATCATAGTTCCCTAAAAAGAGATTTGAATATGTGCCAAAGACCTACAGTATAAGTCCAAATCACATTTTAGCTCAATAGGAGTCACTGTCCTGTTAACAAATGCTTCAATCAATCCATCATAATTACAGTACATGATGTATTTTATCATGAATATTTCATTCATTCATTACCTTGGGAATGTCGTATCCTCTTAGTTTGGTTGGTTGTGTGGTTGCATGAACGACACCAAAAGGTACAATGTTAGCACAGCGCTGAATCTCATGAACAGTGGCGTATGTGTATGGAAGTTTTTCACGGTCATCCATGCTGGGCAGACGGTCATAACCCAACACCTGAACAATCTCCTCATGACATCGCTCTGTGACAAAAGATGTTAACATAAACTAGACAAAATAATTATGGCATCATAACAGTAGAGTTTACCTGCAGGTTACGCCAGACACTGAATTTTAATTTAGATTTTACACATGATCTACTGATAATGTAAACTCGAATCACCTTGTACTGCTGGGTTTTCCATCAAGAAGATGAGTCCCCATCTGATGGTGGTCGCTGTTGTGTCCGTTCCTGCCAAGAAAAGGTCAGCTGCTGACATGACCATGTTCTCCTCGTGAAATGTGGAGTCCTCACGAGACTTTTGCTAAACCAGGTTAAAAAAGAATCAATGTTGATATTTTCCAAATACAGAGGTTTGGTTGTTTAACTGAAGAAACAGTTTCATGAAAGGTCAGATTTGAGCGAGAGAGGGTTTCTCACTTTCTCAATCTCCAGCAGGTAGGCATCGATGAAGTCTCGTGGATTTTCCGGATCAAAAGTTTGTCTGTGTTCTTTTACTTCATCACGAATGAAACCCAGTAACTCATCGACATTCCGGAGGATCTTCTGGTGCGGTCCAGGGAAGTGCTTGATGAAGGGAATTAAGCTGAAAATCTAAAACAGACAAGCTTTTCGATGTAAAATCAATTCCTTAAACATTGTAAAGAAATACTCAAAACGACCTTTCTGGAACCATAGTCATACTTGCCCCACAGCAGCCGCCATCAGCATGAAGTTTTCATTGAGGATTTTCAGAAGATACGCAAAGCGCTTGTTGTCATATTCGAAGCGATCTCCAAACACGATGGAACAGATTATGTTGGAAACTGCATTCTGTACGACGTGTTGGGGGTCAAATGCCGTTCCTTCAACAAAGTAATGGGAAACATTATTATAGCATCTGATAGTGAAAGGCAAAGACGGACATCTCCTCACCTTCTGCTTTGAGCATCTCAGCAATCAGGTAACGTCCTTCTTCTAAAACACGTTCTTCCAGGGATCTCTGCCCAAGGCCAAAGTTCCTGAGCGTGTGGAGAGCAAACCTTCTCTGCTGCCTCCACGAGTGACCAAATGTGGCCATTATTATACCTGAGAAAAAAAGAGAACATTCAGATGCTTTTGAGTAGATATGCAATGTAACATTAAAAATGATGAAAGGTACAATAAAAAAGTCCAGTGTCTGTCCTCACTCACTATCTACAGCCGCGTTTCCACCGAAATGACCTGGAACAATTAGTCCTGGAACGCTTTTCCCAGGAGCATTTTCACCCCAGACATGCTGTCTGCGTTTCCGTCACAGTCTAAAGTCCAGTCCAGAAGGGTGCGGTAATGTCGGACAACGATAACGTCACACAAAACGACGGACAATCATCATTTTTGTGTGACACTGCAGTGTACAATGCTGCACGAACTCAACCAATCAGCATGTTTAGCTCCCAACTCCCACCACCGAAAGTTCCTGAACTTTGAAAAAGTACTACCTCGCATGCAGGGTCTTCCTAAGGTGAACATTTTTACCCGGAACTTTTCTGCGGTGGAAACACACCGAGTCCTGCCCCAAAGTCCCTACTAGTTCCTGGGAAAAGTTCCTGCAGTGGAAACGAGGCTTATGTAAGGACAACATCACCTGCCCATTGGACACCCTGATAGCAATAGACTCCGGGGCGGATCCGCCTTCAAGTCGCCTGGTCCGCTGTACTCTCAAGATTCAATTCGGCCACACGCACAGAATATGCCCCGCCTCCGCACAACGCACTGTCAACTCGCGGACTCGCAACTGACGCTGGGCGAATTCTCTGACCGAACGCGCCTTTTTTAAACCGTCACAGTCACTTAATCCATCTCCTCACACAGTGGAAACGCTGGAGCTGGCAGGTCGGTGAGGACGGAACACGGTAAGAATAGTTAAAATATGCTTTATTTGTACAGTTACGTAGCCAGTAACATTACTGTTGATTGCTTTGCTTGATGTTTTTAATTCTGAAGTGATTTTTGCAAGCCAAGTTTCAGCACATTGTCATTAGCGTTGAGTAAAATTAATTTGGTAGATAACTTTTTGAGTAAAAGCTTTTTGGACGGAATGTCTTTATCTCTCTAGGAGGTGGAGTGATTCAATCGGATTTTAATCCAATCCTGAGCACATGTTTTCTCCCCTTTCCAGTAAAATAGCAGGCGAGATAAACTGATGTTAGGCCTAACATTAACGTTACCTGTTTTTTTACACTGAACTTCTGGTATAGTTTGAGTCTTTTGTTAATATTTTGACATATATTCTCCACCTCCCCATGTAATGTTGTTTCAGATAATTTTCATATCATATTAAATCTTAAAATACTGTGCGTGTGTGTGTGTGTGTGTGTGTGTGCTGTTGTGTGTGTGTTATTTTGCAGTTTACAGCTCATTCAAGTGCCACTGGTCTTGCAGTATTTCATCTTTTCCAAACAACCGAGTAAAGTAAGATTTGATACTGTTTTAAACTTGATTTAGTCAGCTATTTTGTCAAAATACTAATAATGGTCCACACTACAGCTTTTAACATGTAATAAATGTGCAATTTCAAAAGATTTATACCAATAATTTAAAGTTAAAAGTTTTTAGGTTTATAAACTACTTCGTAGTTTAAAAACCCACTTGTATCAGTAAACTTTAGTTCTGGTAGACTAATTATTTCATGTCATATTAAGATATTAAATCATATTACTGTGCGTGTGTGTTCACTTGCAGTTTACAGCTCATTCAAGTGCCACTGGTCTGTTTTTGGAGAATTTCATCTTTAAGGTACGTATGTAAACTTTGCCTACAGACTTAAAAAGAACGGCTAATTAACGGCTAGAGCTCCAAAAGTTACATAGTGTACCTATAAATGTCAGATTGTACACTCTTGTTTTAAAGACAGTGGTTATGTGTATCCTTAAAAAAAACTGGTATCTCCTATGTGATTTCATGAATTTGTTTAATGAAAATTTGCTTGTGTATCACAGGTGCTGTGAGAAAGAGCCATGTCTCCCGTGCCACCACTGATGATGACATTACAAAACACGTAATACGGTGGTTCAACTTGGCAGCAGATAGGGGAAACTCAAGGAGCCGTCCCACTGTCAGCACCCAACAGTAGCGTTTCGGTGTTTCACAGTTAACTTCTGTGTTTTGAAGTGTTCGTTTAACAGTTAAGTAGTAACAGTTGAGATAAAGTTTACTACTTTAAATAGTTTTGTTTCTATTCATCTTCAAAAAACCCAGTTTCCACACAAAAAAATAAGCAGTGCAACATTAATAAGAATAAATGTATCTTGAGCTACATTAAAAAAAAGTGTTCTTTTTCATTAAATAAAAAATGTTCTTTGGACAATTTATGGTTGCATTTCATTTTCTGTAATACCTATTAATTGTTTACATAAATAATTGTTACTGGCTAAAATGGCTGAATTTTGATTTACAAGTTTTGAATGATTTCATCATGTTTTATTAATAAAGGCAGGCATATTAAATATTATAGAGCAATCCAGTCTATCCAATGTCGGTCCATTCGATTTGAAATATTTCTTTAGCTAGTTTTGGCCAGAATACTAGTTTTAAATGAGGGATCTGAAAGGTATCCTGACAGAATGACCAGATCGGATCCCTGGCGGATCAGCTGCTTTATAAACGGGTCCATATTGGATCCGTGGCGGATCAGCTGCTTTATAAACGGGTCCTGATCGGATCCGTGGCGGATCAGCTGCTTTATCAGTGGATACAGGGCGGGTCTGGTCCGGATCCGCAATCCTTATTTGTTCCGGATCCGCTGCGCTGTGCAAGTGGACTCCGTTCCGGACCCGTTTTGCGCATCCGTTCCGGAGCTTGTGACACTCCCGGGGCGGATCCGTTCCGGAGTCAGTTTGCTATCTGGGCATTCTCATAAATGTCGAGCTCACATTATGTAACAGCTTTATTGCTTTTATCTCACGCAACAGCATCAAATCTACATTTTTCAAAACATCCAAACAAAGTGTTACTGACCAAATCCGTTAGTCATCCATTCTATAATAGGTAACGTTGGTCTTCCAGAGAAAGTTGAAGCCTCCTGGACCAGAGCTTCTTTGGTGATCTGGAGTGTGTTCAACGTTATCATGGGCTGTCTTCCCAGGAACATGGTGGCCATCTCTCCATACCGATGAAACTGACCAGAAAACACTTTACAATACTTAAACTCCAAAACTGATATTACATAAACTTATCTCACACTTTAAACACATTGGCCCTATCGTACACCCGGCGCAAGGCGCAGCGCAAGTGTTTTTGCTAGTTTCAGCCCGACGCAATTCTCATTTTCCCGTCCTGCGCTGCGTTGTTTAAATGGCAAATGCATTTGTGCTCATTTGTGCGCCCATGGGCGTGCTGGTCTAAGAGGTGCTTTCAGGCGCAGTGTTTCAGGAGCAACTGAAAATAGACTGGGCCATAGACCAACAATATTTTTGTTTGTTTAAAATTAAAGAGCACATTAGTAGAAAACAGAGGCGGATACAGAAAGTAGATGATAGGTGGGCCTGTAAAATTGTGGGTGGGCCAGAATAATTTGCATCTCCCTTTCAACCGGAGTAATTTTTAAGAAAAATTGATGGACCGGTGTCCTGTTCCATTGTGGCATCAAATGCAATTCACTGAACTTTGCTCTGCAAATGAAACGGCACCATTGTGCAGTTGATTTAACAAGGTCCCACGGCTCTGCGGTGCATGGCTTAGCACTCGACTCATTAGATCAGGGCTATTTTCAATTTGAAATGCAATACGCAAAATGGCAATGCAGTATGTAAAATGACAATGCAATTGTGTATTTAAATATACATTTTAAATAACATATGTGCAACATTAAGTGCAAAATTAAAATAAAAATTAAATTATATCAATTACATTTGTCAGTTCCTACACTAGTTTTAATATATTATTTAAATGGATATTTTTTCCCGTCGTTAAACTATAGCAAAAGTGAATTCGGACACACCCTGAGTGCACCTGCGACCGTGCGCTTTAGACCATGCGCTTAGATCATTAAAATAGTGCCCATTAGATGTTACCACATTCGGAACGCATATTTGTTGTAAACTCAAACATCTAATTTCAGATGGTGATTTAGATGTGATAGATAAGAAACTATGAGACTCACCGATCTGACACATCCCACCGGGTCCATTATGACATGTGGTATAGTTCCCACAAAAGGGAAAGGTCTGGGTCCAGGTGGAGTTCTGCCTCTGGAGACATGAATCCTCATGATCTCAAACAGAACCAGAAAGATCAAACCCAGAACTAAAGCCAGAACCACAGAGTTCAGGTCTAAAATCCTCAGAACAGACCCCATTACAACACAATCAACACACACAAAAACACTACATGAACTCTGTGCTTTCTGAAACCAAAGAGGAAGAGGGTGGAGACAAAGACAGAGAGGGGGGAGTGTCAAACTTGTGCTGTTGTGTTAACTCTTTCTTGGTAGTAATGAGATGTGTATCTACATGTGTATGTCTATCTTCCTGCCAATACATCATGTATAAAATGACAATGTGCATAATTACAGTTTATAAATATAAACATACAGTTAGAGGTTTTAGAAACGGTATTCACTTCAAGCAGGAAAACACTCCCTTTCCTGTATTCTGACTTGGCTCGAAATATACATGTCACCTTCAGGACCTTCAAGATTTGGAACAACTTGAGAGTGAGTAAATGATGAACGAATTTTCATTTTTGGGTGAATTGTTTCTTTATTTAGTTGTATTTAGAACACTGGCAATAACCACGTGCAATCTTTACCACCCAATAAGCATTCAAACATTTTGATCATGTGTTTTGTTTGCAGGTTATATAGAAAGGGATCAAGCCATTAAAGATCAGTGAGGTGACAGGAAAATCTCAAAAAGACAGAAAAGTTCATCGCGCCTCAGTTCTTCAGGTGCTAAAGAAGCTATAAAACCATAAAAATGTTAAAATGATATAACAACTCCTTTGGGAAACATTAACAGTCCTATAATAGAAAAATAAGTTTAAACAAGTCACAATATGAAAAAAAGACAAATCAGGAGGCTAAATAAGGGAATTCAATAAAATCTGTTGTTCTTCAGCTGTGGGTCACTGACAGTCAGTCTTTGGCATCTCTGCTACGGCAGGTGATTTTGTAGGGGTGAGGGTATCTCAGTGCACCAATGATTCCATCCATGTGTGGACACTGTGAGTTCGGCGGCCAGGAGAAATGTATCCGCTGTAGCAGAGACGTGATGAAAAGGAAGAGCTCCGTCCTTGCCAAGGTCTCGCCAAGACAGGCCCTTGGACCTGAAGAATAAATAGAGACGTCCAATCAATATCAGTCTAATAACTTCTGCTTATGATCAAATCTGTCATAATCACAAGCACATGACTCACCGAGTGAGAAAGCGATAAACGCCTCAGGTTTATAGAAATGTCCGTTCTCATCTAAGAAATTCTCAGGGTTGAACGTGTCCGGACTCTTCCAGTGCTCCTCATCACTTAAAATTCTAGTAAAGTTTGTCATGATCATAGTTCCCTAAAAAGAGATTTGAATATGTGCCAAAGACCTACAGTATAAGTCCAAATCACATTTTAGCTTAACATGAGTCACTGTACTTTTAACAAATGCTTCAATCAGTCCACCATAATTACATATTTTATCACGAATATTTCATTTATTCATTCATTCATTACCTTGGGAATGTCGTATCCTCTTAGTTTGGTTGGTTGTGTGGTTGCATGAACGACACCAAAAGGTACAATGTTAGCACAGCGCTGAATCTCATGAACAGCGGCGTATGTGTATGGAAGTCTGTCACGGTCATCCATGCAGGGCAGACGGTCATAACCCAACACCTGAACAATCTCCTCATGACATCGCTCTGTGACAAAACAGATTAAAGAATTAACCACGACATCATGACATTCAAGTGTACCTAAACTTTTAAACAAACCATCTTTTTCATGGAAATATTGCCTGTAACTTTAATGAGTCTGGGAAAGATTTCAGCCTAGATTTTACACATCCGTAGAGGTCTTATCTACTGATAATGTAAACACATGCTCACCTTGTACTTCTGGGTTTTCCATCAAGAAGATAAGTCCCCATCTGATGGTGGTTGCCGTTGTGTCCGTTCCAGCCAAGAAAAGGTCAACTGCTGACATGACCATGTTCCCTTCGTGAAATGTGGAGTCCTCACGAGACTTTTGCTAAACCAGGTTAAAAAAGAATCAATGTTGATATTTTCCAAATACAGAGGTTTGGCTGTTTAACTGAAGAAACAGTTTCATGAAAGCTCAGATTTGAGCGATAGAGGGTTTCTCACTTTCTCAATCTCCAGCAGGTATGCATCGATGAAGTCTCGTGGGTTTTCCGGATCAATAGTTTGTCTGTGTTCTTTCACTTCCTCACGAATGAAGCCAAGTAGGTCATCGACATTCCGGAGCATTTTCTGGTGTGGTCCAGGGAAGTGCTTGATGAAGGGAATTATGCTGAAAATCTAAAACAGACAAGCTTCTCAGTGTGTAACCATTTTCCTTAAACATTGTAAAGAAATAAAACAATCGTGCAAGAACCAAAGTCATACTTGCCCCGTAGCAGACGCCATCAGCATGAAGTGTTTATTGAGGATTTTTAGGAGGTGTGCAAAGCGCTTGTTGTCGTATTCGAAGCGATCTCCAAACACGATGGAACAGATTATATTGAAAACTGCATTCTGTATGACATGCTGGGGGTCAAATGCTGTTTCTTCAATGAAGGAATGTTAAAGCATTATTTTAGCCAATGCATCTGATACTGAAAAAGCAAAGACAGATATAGAGAGACCTTCTGCTTTGAGCATCATAGCGATCAGGTAACGTCCTTCTTGTAAAACACGTTCTTCCATGGATTTCTTTCCAATGCCTAAGTTCCTGAGCGTGTGGAGAGCAAACCTTCTCTGCTGCCTCCACGAGTGACCAAATGTGGCCATTACTATACCTAAAGAGAGAGAGAGAACTTTCAGACCCTTTGGAGTAGATGTATCGCTATAATGTAAATGAATGGGACTGACACTGACAATGATAAAAGGTACAATAAAAGAAGTCCAATGTCTGTCCTCACTCATCTCATCTCACCTCACTCATCTTTAAGGACAACAGCACCTGCCCATTGGACATTGTGCTAAATGTCTAGCTCACATAATGCAACAGCTTTATTGACATATCAGCATCAAATTTTCAAAACTTACGAACAAAGTGTTACTGACCGAATCCCTTAATCATCCATTCTGTAATAGGTAATAAAGCTGGTCTTCCAGAAAAAGATGAAGCGTCCTGGACCAGAGCTTCTTTGGTGATCTGTAGTGTGTTCAACGTTATCATGGGTTGTCTTCCCAGGAACATGGTGGCCATCTCTCCATACTGATGAAACTGACCAGAAAACACTTTACAATACTTAAACTCCAAAACTGAGTTCTTGATGACTTTAATATTACATAAACATATCTCACACTTAACACTTCAAACATGCATTAGATGTTTCGGAACGCATATTTGTTGTAAACTCAAACATCTTATTTCAGATGGTGATTTAGATAAGAAACTATGAGACTCACCGATCTGACACATCCCACCGGGTCCATTATGACATGTGGTATAGTTCCCACAAAAGGGAAAGGTCTGGGTCCAGGTGGAGTTNACATTTTAAATAACATATGTGCAACATTAAGTGCAAAATGAAAATAAAAATTAAATTATATCAATTACATTTGTCAGTTCCTACACTAGTTTTAATATATTATTTAAATGGATATTTTTTCCCGTCGTTAAACTATAGCAAAAGTGAATTCGGACACACCCTGAGTGCACCTGCGCCGTGCGCTTTAGACCATGCGCTTAGATCATTAAAATAGTGCCCATTAGATGTTACCACATTCGGAACGCATATTTGTTGTAAACTCAAACATCTAATTTCAGATGGTGATTTAGATGTGATAGATAAGAAACTATGAGACTCACCGATCTGACACATCCTGCCGGGTCCATTATGACATGTGGTATAGTTCCCACAAAAGGGAAAGGTCTGGGTCCAGGTGGAGTTCTGCCTCTGGAGACATGAATCCTCATGATCTCAAACAGAACCAGAAAGATCAAACCCAGAACTAAAGCCAGAACCACAGAGTTCAGGTCTAAAATCCTCAGAACAGACCCCATTACAACACAATCAACACACACAAAAACACTACATGAACTCTGTGCTTTCTGAAACCAAAGAGGAAGAGGGTGGAGACAAAGACAGAGAGGGGGGAGTGTCAAACTTGTGCTGTTGTGTTAACTCTTTCTTGGTAGTAATGAGATGTGTATCTACATGTGTATGTCTATCTTCCTGCCAATACATCATGTATAAAATGACAATGTGCATAATTACAGTTTATAAATATAAACATACAGTCAGAGGTTCTAGAAACGGTATTCACTTCAAGCAGGAAAACACTCCCTTTCCTGTATTTCTTTACTCTTCCCACAAGAAAATACTGAAAAGTTCAGAAAGGTTTTAAGTTCTGATTCACTGTAGAGGGACAAACACTACAGAAATTTCAGAAAATAGTCAATAGTAAACAAACAATTCTACTTCCTTTTATTAGTCACATGATCTGTTAAGGTGTGCAAAGGTGAAAAATAAGGTACAACTATGTCAAAGGTAAAGAATGACCATTTTTAGTGATACTACTTGATGCAACCTCATGCAATGCCTCAAAAATATATTTTGTGCAATGGGGGGATTCACATTCATGCTTTGTTCATGGGTCACACAGGTTTAAAATGGTTTAAAACGATTATTTACAACTAAACAAGTTTTTTTTGTTCTCTATCCTTTTTTGTGAGAGCAAGTCATTTTTAAGACAGTTAAAGTGTTAAAATACTGCAAGATGATGGAGATAAAACACATACTTCGGACTTGACATCAGACTCAGTTCTACACACGTGTGTGATTGTGAGTTGTGACTCCACCCCTAAACCTACTAAACAGAAAAACGTTTCACTTATGAAAACGTTTTTATTAGGAAATGCTGAAAATATTAGGGATGCTCATGGTTAGACTATGCACATACAACTGGATTGGAATATTTTATTCTTTTTAAAATATACTGTCACGAAAGGGGTCTGGATTCAATTGCGGGGTAACAGAATTTATTAGACAACAAGCAAAAAATAAAAGGCTCAACAAAGCATAACAGTTCAGGATGGGGAAACAGACTTGAACACATGGCAGGAGGATGGAGAGAGCAGTGGTGAGGCAAGGGTTAACAGGTGCAGGGCTAGGACAGCCCGGAGAGTTCAGCGGTGGCCAGTATGATAGCCTCCTGGCCAGTAGCGTTTTTAACCACCACGCAAACGCGTAGGGCCCCGCAAGCTTGTGGGCCCCCTAGTGGCTACAAGCCGTAAAATCATTTGACGCTTGATTTAGACACTCGGATATACGCAATGAAGCGCACGTATCAAAGCGGTGCTCAAAAACGAAAGAAAGCAAAAGAAAAGAAATCTAATACTAATTTTACGAATATAGCAAAACAATGCTATGAAAGCAGCATGAAAAGAAGAATCTTGCACCTTTTACTTTCTTATACTGTAGCTAAATGCATTCTGTATTATTCTGAATAAAACAAAGGACACTTTTTCATCCCAAAACCAAGAAGGTTTATTCTTATAACAAACTGTGGAGAATTTTGTGCTGTTATGTGGTTCAACGTAAAATAAATCCAGTTTATATTAGAATGTATATACGTCTCATTAATTCCATGAGGGGAACCGAGTGGTTATGGCAGGTGCTGCCTTCCGTACCGACACTGTAACTGGATGGCTGGGAAGCCATCGAGCGCAGGAACAAGTCCCACTGCGTGATGAGCGAGATAGTCCGGGGAAACCAGGGAAGAGATCTGGGGACACACCAACCACAACAACAACATGCACCACCACACCAACAACATGCACCACCACACCAACAACATGCACCACCACACCAACAACATGCACAACCACACCAACAACATGCACCACCACACCAACAACATGCACCACCACACCAACAACATGCACCACCACACCAACAACATGCACAACCACACCAACAACATCCACCACCACACCAACAACATGCACCACCACACCAACAACATCCACCACCACACCAACAACATCCACCACCACACCAACAACATCCACCACCACACCAACAACATGCACCACCACACCAACAACATCCACCACCACACCAACAACATCCACCACCACACCAACAACATGCACCACCACACCAACAACATGCACCACCACACCAACAACATGCACAACCACACCAACAACATGCACAACCACACCAACAACATGCACCACCACACCAACAACATGCACCACCACACCAACAACATGCACCACCACACCAACAACATCCACAACCACACCAACAACATGCACCACCACACCAACAACATGCACCACCACACCAACAACATGCACCACCACACCAACAACATCCACCACCACACCAACAACATCCACCACCACACCAACAACATCCACCACCACACCAACAACATCCACCACCACACCAACAACATCCACCACCACACCAACAACATCCACCACCACACCAACAACATGCACCACCACACCAACAACATCCACCACCACACCAACAACAACCACCCCCACCACACCATTGGTTTTTTGTGTGTGTATATGTTTGTGGTTTTGTTTTTCAATTAACTCATATTGGTAAGGTGAGAGACGTTGGCTGTGGGTTTATGTCCACAGATTGCTGTGCTTGAGATTTAGCTGTGTTTCACGAGTGTGGTGTATCGAGCGTGGGGTGATGAATTAGCGACCCCTGCTGGCGACCTCTCTCCTTACTGATATAATGGTTAAGTTGTTTTCTTTTGGTTGTTTGAAGTTACTTGATGAGGCCTTGTGCAAAATTGTTCTTCCTTTGGATTGTGTGATTTGTAATAAAGCTTTTATATTTTTCTACCTACTTGTTTTCGTTTATGCTCACTCCACCTCTGACTATAAACCTTTGTGCCTAAACTGATTTCCCAGTGTTTCCGGGGTGTTGTAGTCGAGTAGCTTAGTTTACTAATTTTCCTTGTCCAGTATCTTTCACCCACCTTGCCACACATACATCACCTTTAGGTCTTTCAACAATGTTTCTGTAGATTCTGAGCACCAGCTGAAATTCTCTAAACAATGCTGTCTAGGGGAACAGAAGTATAAGTAGTCAACAAAACTTGATGAGGTCCATCACATTTTGGACCTAAGGGAGAGACTCGTAGTAACATTACACAATCTCCAATTTCAGGCAGAACAGGCATGTTACTTTGCTCTTTATCTTTTTCAGCTTGTTTGACAAAGCGGGTTTCCATCACTCTGGTTTTATTCGCATTTTGAAGTTTCGCATCAGAAACGAGTGATGGAAACTCCAAATTTCGAATTAAAAACCCTTAATTCGCAAAAAGTTTTTACGCTCGCTTGAGGTGGTTTTTCATTTTTGCGAAAAAGGGTTAATGCGAATAATGGGAGATGGAAACGCATTTGCCGAATAAATTCCTCCAAAAAGTCACGTAATTGCATTATTAGACGGCGTAACCTGACTAACCAGAGTACTGATCTTGTTACACAGCATCAGAAATGTTGTGATGGTCATTCTTAAATGCCTGAGCAAAGTCATCAAGTATTTCTGTAATTGCCTCTTAGAACTGTCACGACTGTGTTTCCCAAACAGCAGACATCCACAAAAGCAGCGCATTTATTGTGTTTCGTAATCGTCTGCTTGCGCAAGTATTATTCTATATGAAAATCATTATATTCAGTGGCTTCTCTTACTTTTATTACTGATATTTAGTGGCAGTTTATTAGGAAGTGGCGGTTGACTATTTGGATGGAAACGGTGCTTATTCGAAAATGTTTTATGCGATATTCCAATTTTGCGCATAAGCTAAATTCGCAACTTTGGATGGAAACCCGGCTACTGACACTAAATCTTGTGTCTCAAAAAAATACAATGGTAGTCAAAAGTGCCACAGAACTGTTTGCTGTCCTACATTCTTCTAAATATCATCTTTTGTTGTTCAACAGAACACAAAAATGATAAAGTAATATTTCCTAGTATGGTTGTCAATGGGAGGCAAGATCTATTTGGTTATAAGCATTCTTCCAAATATCTTTCTGTGTTCATCAGATTTCATCACTCTTGCAAAAATCTAAAGACTTTTAGATTGAAAGATTTGATAGCACTTTTAAAACTCGTTTGACAAAATATGGATTGACAGGATTACGATTGGTTAACCCTTCTGAGTGAAAATATTAGGGAAGACTAAATAGGCATATTAGTCACTGTAAATTAGCTCATACTCCCAAAAATCTAAATGAGGCCGACGAATTGCTGTAGAATGGAGTCATGAGAAGAAACTTGTCTTTTAGTGACTTGGGGGCCAACCTCATTATGAAGACAGGGGATGGCCTATAAAGTTGCAGAAAGGTGAAATATAAGGTACTACTACATCAAAGGTTAAGAAGGTCAGCATTTTGAAATACTATACTTGATGCATCATCGTGCAATACATTCTATATTTTGTGTGGGAATTCACATTGTCCTTGTGACTGACCGGGTGTCATTTATGCTTTGTTCATGGGTCATACAATTTTGCTAATGCTACTGCTAACTAAGTATGTGTATATGTGATTTTTTCTTTTTGTTCTCCCTTTTTTTGAGAACTATTTTTTTAGAAGTCATTTTGAGACAGCACAGAACACAACAATTTTATTCAACAATTTGAAACAGAAGTTTTACAATCTTTTTGACAAAGTTAATGAAAATATATGGCTTGGATAAAAACAGGCGCTGTTGGACCGACACCAATTAGTACCTGTAGATAGTGAGCACCAGCTGAAATTCAGTTGCTTATGTTGCTGCAGACAGTTCTCTGAAAACCTGACAACAGTTTGTGTAAGCTTGGTACCATAATGTTTTTAAAATTATTTTTCAACTGTACTTGAGCTGATGTTCAATCTTTGGCATCTCTGCTACGGCAGGTGATTTTGAAGGGATGAGGGAATCTCACTGCACCCAAGATTCCATCCATGTCTGGACGCTGTGAGTTCAGCGGCCAGGAGAAATGTATCCGCTGTAGTAGAGAGACGATATAAAGGAAGAGCTCCGTCCTTGCCAAGGTCTCCCCGAGACAGACCCTCGGACCTGAAGAATAAACACAGACACCCAATCAATATCAGTCTAATAACTTCTGCTTATGATCAAATCTGTCATAATCACAAGCACATGACTTACCTACTGAGAAAGCGATAAACGCCTCAGGTTTATAGAAATGTCCATTCTCGTCTAAGAAATTCTCAGGGTTGAACGTGTCCGGACTCTTCCAATGCTTCTTATCACTGAAAATCGCTGTTAAGTTTGTCATGATCATTGTTCCCTACAATAGAAAGTGCAGATCTGAAATTATTTATGAAGGATTCTCACAAATTCTAGCTCACATGGTGGCATACGTCTGTTAATACATTATATTTATAATGTGAGTAATTCATTCTTTCATTAGTTCGTTCATTACCTTGGGAATGTCGTATCCTCTTAGTTTGGTTGGTTGTGTGGTTGCATGAACGACACCAAAAGGTACAATGTTAGCACAGCGCTGAATCTCATGAACAGCGGCGTATGTGTATGGAAGTTTATCACGGTCATCCATGCTGGGCTGACGGTCATAACCCAACACCTGAACAATCTCCTCATGACATCGCTCTGTGACAAAAGAGATTGAATAATGACAAACTAGACAGAAGAACCATGACATCTTAACTTAGAAAAGATGATTTTCATGGAAACCACACGTTACTTAAATAGATTTAAGAAGATTTTACACATTGCAGACCTGCCAATCTTGGAAACATTTTTTGAGAACCATCATTGTAACGGGATGGGACACAGGGTTTGTGGGGGTCCATATATTTTCAAAATTTTCAACATAGAAATTGGTTAAAAATGTTAATAAACAATACGGTCGCATTTTTCAGAATAACTCTTTCAAAGAAAAAAACATATTTGCATTTAGGAAGAAACAACTTCAGTTGTTGAGCTGCCATTTTGTGCATCATTCATCACCTCTACTTGCAGTGGCGCTTGCTCTTGACTGATTTGCCTCATAGCTTGCTGACTTGGCCTTTCTGAGCAGAACATCACTAAAGCTTCACAATATTTTAAAACAGGATTTTGCGAGAGTATGGTGCTGAATGAAAACATCACATGCTAATTAACATTATGTGCAACGTCATCACATTGTATTTTGCATTCAGTGTCGGCACTTCATACCTGTAAACTGTCACTGTAATACTAAATGTCCAATAAAGTACATATTTTTTGTTTGTTTATGTTGTCAGGACATGTAACGAGTATAACATAACTAAACACGACCTATTAATAGTACATCCTGGTTTATTACCATGACATCGTCTGACAGAATTTGAATTAGAATTTTAAAGTTGTAATTAATATTGCATATAGGAATTTATAGTCTGTTTTATTTGACCTGTGCTTCTCTCTCCTTTATCTTAAATGTGTGCTCTGATTGTGCGTGTGTGTGCGCGTGTGCGTGTACTTGTCTGTGTACGTGTGTGTGTGCGTGCGCATCCGTGTGTGTGTGTCTATGTGTGTTAGTACGTGTGCATATTGTACGTGTGGAGTGTTTTGTATGTGGGTTTGTCTGTCTTCTGTGTTTTCACCTTTTTCTTGTTTTTACAGGTACAACTTTAATTGTTTTGCTTGTAGTCAATATGTCTCATGTACAGCTGCTTTGTAACAATGAAAATTGTAAAAAGCGCTATATAAATAAAGTTGAGTTGAGTTTACAAAATTAATCTCAGCTGTGTGCGGTGATTTGGGCTATATTACTTAATTATTATTTCTATCATGCAGCGCAAACCCTCTGTCTGAGTAACAAACTATGTGCATATTTACAGACGAACTGTGTTCATTCATGTTCAAAACGTCCAAAAATGTCCAAACAGTCAGTAACAGTGCCAGATGCCACGTTCAATTTCGAGTCAGCTGAGGCATGGTCAACACTGTGTTGCTTCTCTCTATCACTCACGGGCACAGAATAGAGGCGATTCTGCAACGGTAAAAGCCAGACATCGCGTTTGCACGGCAATAGTGGTGACATTTTCCTACTGAATACCAAAAAGTTGCTAGATTTGACGCTTTGCACCTTTTATGTAAAAAAGTCTCAAAGGGGGTCTGAAAGTCGCTAAATGATAAAGTTGGCAATGTTGGATTAAGTTAACTCAGTTCATAACTTCAATTTTCACTTGCCTAAAGTTAGAATTACCTTGACGTGTACTGTCCTCGCTTAAGAAATCAGTCAGATGGCAAGAGTGGAAGGGGGTGTTCGAGCTCCCCTGTCGGATTTTGTGTTGCTGTCAATTTGCATTCTCCTTTTAGTGATAGGCCTTACCCATCTGTCAATCATCCTCGCTTGCTATTTGGAGAATTAATCCAGCACTACGATTGGTCAAACTTTGCTTTTGCTGTTGCTTGATTTGACTACTGTACGTACACAGGTGCGTCACCAAGTTTTTGTGTAGTGTAGAGTGACAAATCATACCAGCGTACTTTGAGGTAAAAAATGCATAACCGCTACGCAAAATGCGTACATGTTGGCAGGTCTGACATTGGAAGAACGTATGCTGAGGTTTTATCTACTGATAATAGTAAACATGTATCACCTTGTACTTCTGTGTTTTCAGTCAAGAAGATGAGTCCCCATCTGATGGTGGTCGTTGTTGTGTTTGTTCCAGCCAAGAAGAGATCGGATGTCGACATTACCATATTCTCATCATGAAATGTAGAGTCCTCATGAATTTTTTGCTAAAATATAATGTTGGTTTACTTAAGGTTCATAGAAAAAGAAAATAGGAAAAAGAAAGATAGCATAACCTAGATCTCTCTAAATACAAGAATGGATTAATGTAGGGTCTACTTTGAGTAGTGTTTACTTACTTTTTCTATCTCTAGCAGGTAGGCATCAATGAAGTCTCGTGGGTTTTCTGGATCCAAAGTTTGTCTGTGTTCTTTAACTTTCTTCCGAATGAAAGCCATTAACTCACTGGAGTTCTGAAGGATCTTCTGGTGTGGTCCAGGAAAGTGCTTGATGAAGGGAACCAAGTTGAGCATCTAAAACAGAGACTGGTCCTCAGTGTTTGGTCATTTTCAGGTACAAGTTAACATAATTTTTTTCTCAACCGTACTAAATAATCAACAGAACTGTGATCCCAAGTCTGAGACTGAATTATTAAATTTCTGTTGACTCACATCAATTAACTATACCTGTCCTACAGGTGACCCTGTCAGCATGAAGTTTTCATTGAGGATATTCAGCAGATATGCAAAGTGTTTGTTGTCATATTCAAAGCGATCTCCAAACACGATGGAACAGATTATGTTTGAAACTGCATTCTGTACGGCATGTTGGGGGTCAAAGGCCATCCCTACAACAAACAAACAAATCATGTTGACTGTATGAACACAACAAAAGCCCTTTCGATGCTTTTTGACATTTAAAAGCCCAGAAAGACAAGATTACAGCCAGACGTGAAGAGACAAGTACGAATATAGGAAACACATCTGCACACCTTCTGCTTTGAGCATCTCGGCAACCAGGTAACTGCTTTCTTCTAAAACACGTTCTTCCACAGATTTCCTCCCCAGGCCGAAATGCCTGAGCGTGTTGAGAGCAAATTTTTTCTGCTGCCTCCAGGAGTGACCAAATGTGACCATTATAATACCTGAGAAAGACAGAGAACTTTTATTCACAGTGAAGTGGGTTCAATTTTCCTACCCATACTTCTGTGTTATTGGTTTTATTTCAGAACTTATTCACATCCAATCAGTGTGTTACTGACCGAGTCCATTAGTTATCCAGTCTATAAGAGGTAAAGTTGGTCTTCCAGAAAAGGTTGAAGCCTCCTGGACCAGTGCTTCTTTGGTGATCTGGACTGTATTTAAGATTATTACTGGTTGTCTTCCCAGGTACTCGGTGGCCATCTCCCCATAGTGATGGATCTGATCAGAAAACAGCATACAATGCTTGAAGTGCTACCTTAAAGTGGATTCAAATCAAGTCAATACTCAACTCAACTTAATACTAAACTGATATTTGTGTAAAAACCTAGGTGCTAAGAACACATCTTGAACATTTTATTATTTATTACACATCCTAAACACATATCTGTTGTGGAATTAAACATCAGATTGTGTAGGTGTTTAAGATGTAGGAAGGGTAAAGTAAAGACTCACTGATCTGGCAGATCCCATTGGGTCCTTTATGAAATATGGTAAAGTTCCCACAAAAGGGAAAGGTCTGCGTCCAGGTGGAGTTCTGCCTCTGGAAACATGAATCCTCAAGATCTCAAACAGAACCAGAAAGATCAAACCCAGAACCAAAGCCAGAACCACAGAGTTCAGGTCTACATTCATCAGAGCAGGCCCCATTGCAACACATTCAACACACACAAATGTTGTTCTTTTTGTAAAAGAGAGAGAGGGTGGAGACAATGACAGAGAGGGAGTGTCAATCATACCCTGTTGTGTTAAAGTACTTATTGCAGGTAAAAAACAAAATTAATGTATAACCTTGTATGAAATACCTTATGAAAAGTTAGTGCATGATTTAAAATGTTTGAACAAGACATAAGGGCACAAATTTAGTAAAACAAGTAACAGTTTCTTTGTCTTCAAAAATCGGGAAACATGATGGTCACGGATCTTTCAGAGCGCTGTAAAGCCAGGCTCTGACTACAGGATTAAAAAAATTCTGACCAATTATAAATCTGGTTTCCGCACACACATAAGGAGAATCTTTACAGATTTTCTTCTTTAAAATCTTAAACATGCTGTGACCACAAGATTTTAAACTCCTGTCACATCACACACTAACAACTGCACCAGAGGACGTGATCTCACCAAGATATGTAAACAATAGCTGCATCTCAATTCGAAGGCTACGTCCTCCAGAGGTCGCATTTGTCTGGCACATACTGTCATCAAGTCACTAAAACATTGTATATGTGGCATTATGTGAAACTCTGAAAATGAATGAATGTTCAGATCAGAAGGATCTGATTAAAAAATAAAAGTGAGTAAAAGTAGAAACATTTTGAATGTATAATAATTTTATGAGGGTTTTGGACATGGACATTTTTGACCATTTTCAACCAAAGTGTGATTTTTTTTTTGAAAATCTGACACTGCTCAAAAAATAATAATGCATCAAATGAATTTTGTTGTTAATTATTAACATCCAAGACGGTAATAATCAAAATAAAAAAGTTCTGCTTCGCATGTGTAAGGTAGCTGGCGAAGTAATCAACACTGGATGTAGTTGTGGAGTTGCAACATACAACAGGAGAAACTTTGGGGGATGTATCATAAAGCAGTAAAACCCACATTCCTTGCTAGATCCTGAGGAATGAAACCCTGCCCTCTCCCCTGGGCTTGCTGATACCCAGAAACTAATCACACCTCTCCCCTTCATCTCTTCAGGCCCTGACCACTGGAAATGTGCTTACACATTTAATGCTGTGTATATCATTTATTGTCATGTCGTGAAATCTTGATCATCATGTTTGATATCGTTTTAAAGGTCATGGTGCGATGGGTAAAAGGGTCTAATTCCTTCACACCTAACAAAGAGTGTTTTAGAGCTTTAGGACATCAACTGCACTCCTCTAAGAGGTGTGGCTTTCTCAGGGATTCTTGTTTACAGAAAGATTGAGATCCCATTTGATGCTCTCTTCAGTCACGAGAAACCAAACAAACTAAATTCCACAATGACCATTGAATTTATGACTCTTTGTTTCATCTGGGTATATAAGGTGCATGGGCAAAAGACTCGGGGAAGCACTCTGTAGCCAGAACTTCCCACATAATTACTTTGTGTGTATTTATTGCCAGGTATGACTTTGTTTTGTTTTCTATCTTGCTGATCATTTTTATGAATTGAAACTGAATAATATTCTTTTAATTAATGTTGTAATAAAAGTGTAAATTAACTATTGTTATGTTTCTGAGCAAGCATGGAGCGGCCAGACTTAATGATATTAGTTTACCTGGCAACCTCTGACTAAGATCAGACTGACAGTTTTGTGACCGTGAGATCCACGTACTCTGCCGGCATGAGACTCTGTGCGACACCAGGTCCCAAACCAAAGGATAACTGAGTATGAGAATTTATTTAATAAAACCTAAATTATTTGACTAAATTTTGATCAGAAATTAATTGGGATTTTGTCCGAATCTATTTATATTATAATCGGAGTCAGATAAAATAAACTATAGTGCTACTTCCATTAAGAGCACATTGGAAAGACAGAACCCACAAGATACCTTCGCCTAAGCCATTGGATTCTGTCGTTGGGCCAATGGGTGGCTCTTTAAACATGTTGTCATGATTCTGCCTCATCATGTCATGTCTTTCTTGGTCTTGTGGCAGGATCATGGCAGAGCCTCATGTTTTGTGTAGAGAGAGACATGCCATTGTTTGTTTTGACATCTCATGTACTCTCTCTGGTCTCGTCTTTGTCTCCGCCCCCTCGTTTCCTCATTATTGCTTGTAAATGATTTCATGTCCTGCACCTGTTCCCCTCTTGATTTGATCCCTTTTTAATGCCCCTGTGTTTTCTGTCCTGTGCTGGTTCATTGTGATTGTATGGTGAGTTCCTGTGTCTTGTCAAGTTTAGTCTAGTGTAGTCATTTGTAAATTATGTCAAGTGTTAACTTTAGTCTAGTTTAAGTGTAGTTAGTCCTAGTCCTAGTCCTGTTTTGTCATTATATTCCCCTGTTTTGTTATTTTACCCCCTGTAGGTTTTTGGTTTTGTCTTAATTATTATTAAATGTCTTGTTAACCCCTTTCCCACTGTCTGCACCTGGGTCCTCTATCCTTGTCCCCTTGTCTCACCACTACGATCATGACACATGTAGTATATAGAAAATATTTAGAATTATTCAACAGGGGCACCATGTAAACAAACTAGCATTTAAAGTGTTAAAATTCTGAAGATAAATGAATGTTTGGTTGTTATGATAAGAACTGATTCTGGAGAAAAAAATCATGTCATTGAAAGTGGGGAAGAAATATGGATGTATATAATATTTTTACGACCCTTTTGGACATGGATATTTTTGTCCATTTTGAACCTAAGTGTGAGTTTTTTAAACTGATGCACAAAATGTTTTGTTGGCTATTGCCACAAATATTCCCGTGCTGCTCCAGGGTCACATATTCTTTACTACCCAGCACAAATCACACGAAAATCTCAAGGAGATGGAAAAGTTCATCTTGCCTCCACTCTTTGTCTCATTAACAGCCTCACAATAAAAAGTAAGTTTTAAAATGTCACGATATAAAAAACGACAAATCTCATCCTTCTTAGGTGATAAAAATTATGTAAAATGACTATATGCTGAATAAATGAATATGAATATGGATATGAAATGTTTACATATTATGTTACATACTATACATACGCTCTCTAAAAATGACGTAAAAATAAACATGAGCACCCCTTAATAGAGTCATACCATTGTTAATGAGCGCTCAAAGAGGATAAATGAGGCTAATACCGAGCATTCAATTAAGGCTGTTGTTCTTCAGCTGTGGCTCACTGACAGTCAGTCTGTACTTTTAACAAATGCTTCAATCAGTCCACCATAATTACATATTTTATCATGAATATTTCATTCAAAAGATCAAACCCAGAACTAAAGCCAGAACCACAGAGTTCAGGTCTAAAATCCTCAGAACAGACCCCATTACAACACAATCAACACACACAAACACACTACATGAACTCTGTGCTTTCTGAAGCCGAAGAGGAACAGGGTGGAGACAAAGACAGAGAGGAAGTGTCAAACTTGTCCTGTTGTGTTAACTCTTTCTTGGAATTATTGTTATGAGATGTGTATCTATGTCTATCTCTCGGCCAATACATCATGTAGAGTATAAAATAACAATGTACATAATTACAGTCTATTAATATAAATATACAGTCAGAGGTTTTTATAAAGGTATTCACTTCTAGAAGCAGGAAAACACCCCCTTTCTTGAATTTTTTTGCTCTTTCCTCAAGGAAATAAAAGTTTAGAAAGGTTCCAAGTTCTGATTTGCTGTAAAGGGAAAAACATGATACAGAGATTTCAGAAAATAGTCAATAGTAAACAAACAATTCTACTTTCTTTTATTAGTCACATGACCCGTAAAGGTGTGGAAAGGTGAAAAATAAGGTACAACTATGTCAATGACCATGTTTAGTGATACTACTTGAACGGTCAGTCTTTGGCATCTCTGCTACGGCAGATGGTTTTGAAGTGCTGAGGAAATCTCACCAACCCCACAATTCCATCCATGTCTGGACGCTGTGAGTTCGGCGGCCAGGAGAAATGTATCCGCTGTAGCAGAGACGTGATGAAAAGGAAGAGCTCCGTCCTTGCCAGAGTCTCACCAAGACAGGCCCTTTGACCTAAAGAATAAACACAGACACCCAATCAATATCAGTCTAATAACTTCTGCTTATGATCAAATCTGTCATAATCACAAGCACATGACTCACCAACTGAGAAAGCGATAAATGCCTCAGGTTTATAGAAATGTCCGTTCTCATCTAAGAAATTCTCAGGGTTGAACGTGTCCTGACTCTTCCAGTGCTCCTCATCACTTAAAATTCTTGTTAAGTTCGTCGCGATCACCATTCCCTACAAAGAAAAGATTTGTACATGTGCCTATGAACATATGAGGGGCAATGTATAGATGAATCTTACAAAGTCTAGGTCATCAGAGTCACAGTCCTGTTAACAAATTATTCTATCTGTCTATCGTAATAACATAATTTATCAATCATTCATTCATTCATTCATTACCTTGGGAATGTCTTATCCTCTTAGTTTGGTTGGTTGTGTGGTTGCATGAACGACACCAAAAGGTACAATGTTAGCACAGCGCTGAATCTCATGAACAGTGGCGTATGTGTATGGAAGTTTTTCACGGTCATCCATGCTGGGCAGACGGTCATAACCCAACACCTGAACAATCTCCTCATGACATCGCTCTGTGACAAAAGATGTTAACATAAACTAGACAAAATAATTATGGCATCATAACAGTAGAGTTTACCTGCAGGTTACGCCAGACACTGAATTTTAGTTTAGATTTTACACATGATCTACTGATAATGTAAACTTGAATCACCTTGTACTGCTGGGTTTTCCATCAAGAAGATGAGTCCCCATCTGATGGTGGTCGCTGTTGTGTCCGTTCCTGCCAAGAAAAGGTCAGCAGTCGACATGACCATGTTTTCTTCGTGAAATGTGGAGTCCTCATGGGACCTTTGCTAAAGCAGGTCAAAACAAGGTTTTTAGGCTTTAATAGATCTGGTATACAAATTCAAAGATGCATACTTTCTCAATCTCCAGCAGGTAGGCATCAATGAAGTCTCGTGGGTTTTCTGGATCCAAAGTTTGTCTGTGTTCTTTAACTTCCTCACGAATGAAACCCAGTAACTCATTGGCGTTCTGAAGGATCTTCTGGTGCGGTCCAGGAAAGTGCTTGATGAAGGGAACCATGTTGAATATCTAAAAAATATGTTAGTCATTTTAGGCTTAATAACAAACTACTTTGATTATTTCTTTAGCACGTTCAAGTAAAAAATCCAAAGGAACCATTAATAAACATATAGTCCAACCAAGTATTTTTAATTTTTTAATTTATTTATTTTATGTTATTTAACAGTTTCTTAATACTTTTTGATTTTGACCAATATAACTGATCATAAAACAGTAAAACAAGAAAATAATTAAACAAAAACACACCCAAGGAATCAGAAATTACCTGTCCTAAAGGTGACCCTGTCAGCATGAAGTTTTCATTGAGGATTTTCAGCAGATATGCAAAGCGCTTGTTGTCATATTCGAAGCGATCGCCAAACACGATGGAACAGATTATGTTGGAAGCTGCATTCTGTACGACATGTTGGGGGTCAAATGCCGTTCCTTCAAACAATATGAAAAAGTATGTGATGTGAATGACACGTTTGATACAGATATGAGTTAGCTTTCAAAATGTTTTATACCATACGCAATACCAACTTTTTAAATTACATGGATATTCTTACACCAAGACATTCAGAGACGAGTTTAAATAGAGAAAACACATCTCCACACCTTCTTCTTTGAGTATCTCATCAACCAGGTAACGGCCTTCTTCTATAACGCGTTCTTCTGCAGATTTCTTCCCAAGGCCAAAGTTCCTGAGCGTGTGGAGAGCAAACCTTCTCTGCTGCCTCCAGGAGTGACCATTTACCAATATTATACCTGGGAAGAACGGAGAACATTCAAGTGCTGTTGAGTAGATGTTTTTCTCCATGAAATAATGATGAAAGGTACAATAAAAGAAGTCCAATGTCTGTCCTTACTCACTATCTTTGTAAAAACAAAAGCACTAGCCCATTGCATATTCTGCTAAATGATTAGCTCACACAATGTTGTCTTAACTTCAAATTCCTGAAACATCTAAGCAGTGTGTTACTGACCGAGTCCATTAGTTATCCAGTCTATAACAGGTAATTCTGGTCTTCCAGAAAAAGCTGAAGCTTCCTGGACCAGAGCTTCTTTGGTGATCTGGAGTGTATTTAAGATTATCGCCGGTTGTCTTCCAATGTACACGGTGGCCATCTCTCCATACTGATGGATCTGATCATAAGAGAACATACTTGAAGTTTTGGTGTAGTTGCGCATCAACCACTACAGGGGACACTAGTGCATCATTCTATACACTGTCTTCTTTTCAGATGTGTGTTAAAAAGCTTACATTTTGTTTCTCATGCCCAAAATTAGTGTTCATAAACGTTTTAAGAACACACATTTATTTTATGTTAAAGCATCCTAAACACATATCTGTTGTGAAATGAATTGTCAAATTGCAGGACAAAAATTAAATGTAGGATGAAAAGTTAAGACTTACTGATCTGGCAGATCCCATTGGGTCCTTTATAGAATCTAGTAAAGTTCCCACAAAAGGGAAAGGTCTGGGTCCAGGTGGAGTTCTGCCTCTGGAGACATGAATCCTCATGATCTCAAACAGAACCAGAAAGATCAAACCCAGAACTAAAGCCAGAACCACAGAGTTCAGGTCTAAAATCCTCAGAACAGACCCCATTACAACACAATCAACACACAAAAACACTACATGAACTCTGTGCTTTCTGAAACCGAAGAGGAATAGGGTGGAGACAAAGACAGAGAGGGCGGAGTGTCAAACCTGTCCTGTTGTGTTAACTCTTTCTTGGTCTTAATGTTATGGGATTTGTGTGTATCTTCCTGCCAATACATTATCTGTAAGATAACAAGTGATGTAAAAAATTACATAGACTATAAACATGACCTACAAATGTTCAGTCAGAGGTTTTAGCCTCTTCTAGGAGCAGGAAACACACCCCTGTCCTGTAATTATAACTCCTGGTAACTTCCGGGTTTGTGTTTGTTGATCGGTCTGGCTAGTGGCTAATAATATAACTATTTGTTTCTATTGAAGTTATATAAATTTATATTAATGTTTTGTTGTATAGTAATTGTATTAAATAAACAATTTGATACATTTTATTGCATGTTAATTTTATTAAATTAATAAATTGTGGGTTGTGTACCTTGCTAGCTAATGTAATTTCCCTGTTATATCTTTTGCTGGATGTGTCCTGGAAGTTGAGTTTGGGCCACAAAAGCGCACATGCGCAGTAATGTTTGTTTTTGTTGTTGCGTTGAAACCGTCTATAATGGGGGGGTTCACACCATACGCGAATTAAGCGATTTGCGCGAGTAAATTACATACAAAGTCAATGCAAAGACGCAAATAGAGGTGATGTAAATCGGGCGACGCGATTGCCACGAACGCGTATCAATCTCGTCTTCCGCGCAAATTGAAAATATTTGTCAGCTCGCGAAAGAGCGAGGAACGCGTTCGCATTTGGTGTGAACACAGCATTATAGCCTAAGTATCACTGCACAACTGATGCTGCATCTGTGTTGTGTTTCTGAGGAACTACTTTGTTTGACGGAAGAATAACATTTGTATTTATATAATTACATTTTATTTGCTGTGTTTTATTTCATGAAACCTTGCTACACATATGGAATAACCATTTTATAAATGAAATAAGCCCAGCGAAGCAGTGGATTACAGTGTATTTTATAACAGGTAGGGGCGTTGTTAGGAATGACGCGAAGCTGGTATAAATGCACTGTAACCCACTGCCTCTTAGGGCTTATTGCTTAAAGCAACATTTTTTAGTTTTTTCGACCTTAAAATAATGTCTCTAAAATTATATCAGTGGTAGAACAACTCTTAACCAGACGAATTCTACTATTGCTGCTACCTGAGCAGCCTCATAGCGGCTACAACCACTCTCTGCATGACACAGTATGATGACACAGCCCCGCCCATCCCCTGCCTGCGGAAGAGTTTCCAAACGACGTTTCTGCATTTGTTCCATCGTTTCTGTTCCATCAGCTTAGTCAACAAATTCACGTGTATTGCGCTGCACACGGGGAAGCTTATACAGCAACAGTATTTACAACTACAGGCAACCGGACCAATCATAACGCCGACATTATGCGACCCCTGTTGCGTTTCGCAATTTTTCCAACAATTAAACCATAGAGTTTAACCGGCTGCACATTAGGCGGTTTTAAAAAGTCCTTCGCGATTGTTGCTGGCCGTCACACTGTACGAACATGATCCAAGCTAAAACTCATGTCACTGTGAAATCTTAGTTGTCATAATGTACAACAATCAGAATCAGAATCAGAAAGAGCTTTATTGCCAAGTATGTTTGCACATACAAGGAATTTGTTTTGGTGACAGGAGCATCCAGAACACAGAAACAGCAACAACAGTACACAGAGACCATAACACAATAGAATACAGTACACAATGATTTAAATAAGGGCCTATGGGTATAAAAAATTAAGAAATACAATACAATAAATAAAGACAACAATAAAGACTTCTTAAAACAGACTCATACAAGAAGACTTGTCCGGAGTTTTACCTCATAGACTGACTGTCATACGATCCGCGCTGAAGGACTGCACTCATCAACACTGCCAAAATTTAATTGGAGGTAAAATTATCTTTATGGTCATAATCACAGTTTCACCCATTGCCTAAACGTGTCAGAAACAAATGGCGCCATCCAGACGTTATGTCGTTACAGCAAGCACAGTACATTAGCTTCAATCTTTTTCCGATATTTTGTTTACTTTATTCCGAGTCACTTTCACATCCTGAATATATACTTCAAATGCATATTGCAGACTTTCTTATTGCTTTTGGATGAGAGTACACGTCATTTTTTTCCAGAAATGATTATTTCACAATAAATATTCTTTAGTGCAGTGGGAGCGCTTTGGCTGATGTCGGACATAGCAAAACGGGGCGGGCTTTGAGAAGGGTCAATTGTGCTTATCAACCACATGGGAGAACTCGTGAGCAAATGTTCCAAAGTGTTGCTTTAATATTAAACTTTAGAACAATCCATAGTGACAAACAATTCTACTATCTAATCCTGTCTTTATTAGTCACATGATCTTTAAAGGTGCAGTAACCTGGTGAAAGGTGAGCTACAACTACGTCAAAGGTAAAGAACGAAAGCATTTTGAAATACTAGTTAATGCAACCTCATGCAATGCTTTTTTTACATTCTACATTTTGGGGGGGATTCATATTGTGCATGTGACTGAGTTGTTGTAAATCATGCTTTGCTCATGGGTCATAGTTTTGCTAATGCTACACCAAACTAAACTACGTGTAGGTGTGATTTTTGGTCAAACATTTTATTAAAACAACCACATCACTCAAAGAATGGAGGAATAGATAAACATGTTTCTGGACTTTTTTTGAGAAACACAAAACACAACAAAACACTGATAAAAAAACACAGAGCCTGACACCACAAACAAGACTGAACTAAAGTGTCAGGATCAGATCTGCATGCTGTGACGTCATGATCCTGTCAAGACAAGTGCAAAAGTTTGGGCGCAAACTCTAAACCTACACTTCAAAAAATGTTGGGTTATTTCAACCCCCTCATTGGGTCAAAAATGGAAAAACCCAACTGTTGGGTTATAAATTAACCTATGCTGTGTTGTTTTAATCTACATTTACATTTATGTTTAGTCATTTAGCAGACGCTTTTATCCAAAGTGACTTACAGAGAGTTCAGGGAGCAATAAGCGATATGTCATACAGGAGCAATAATACAATAGGTGCTCATACAAAGTTACTAGTTTCAACAAAAGCCAGAACAATACCTGTTGAGAGAACAATCTATTGTTGGTTCGAATATAAACCATTCATGGGTTAATTGAACCCAGCGGTGGGTTTGCCCATTTTTGACCCATTGATGGGTTGAAATAACCCAACATTTTTAGAGTGTATACATTCTTAAACAAAAGATGCTTCAATGCCATAGGATACCAATTTTTGGCTGAATGGTTCCATAAAGAACCTCCAAAGAACCTTTCTTGTTTTAGAAAAAGTTATTTGTAGTGAAAAAAGGTTCTTTAGATTAAAAAGAAAGAAAGAAAGAAAGAAAGAAAGAAAGAAAGAAAGAAAGAAAGAAATGGTGAAAATAATGTATTTTATTAATATACATACTGTTTTCAATTTTTTGTACTTTAAATTTTTCAGTTTGAAAACATTCATAATCACTGCAGAATACAAACATATATAATAGCTCAACACAATAGTTTCAAGTATTCTTGACAAAGTTAATACAAATGTCTTGGCTGAAAACGTCACCTTTAGGGCTTTTAACAAGACATATCTGTAGATTTTGAGCACCAGCTGAAATTCATTGAGTGTTACTGCAGACAGTTCTCTGAATGACCCAATAACAGCTGTGCGTGACCTAGACTGGTCTTACTGGTGCGGTAACTGTACTCGAGCTGACGGTCAGTATTTGGCATCTCTACTACAGCAGACAATTTTGAAGGGATGAGGGAATCTCACTACACCCATGATTCCATCCATGTCTGGACGCGGTGAGTTTGGAGGCCAGGAGAAATGAAGCCGCTGTAGTAGAGTGACGATATAAAGGAAGAGCTCCGTCCTCGCCAGGGTTTCACCAGGACAGACCCTCGGACCTGAAGAATAAACACAGACGCCCAATCAATATCAGTCTAATAACTTCTGCTTATGATCAAATCTGTCACTATCACAAGCACTTGACTCACCGAGTGAGAAAGCGATAAACGCCTCAGGTTTATAGAAATGTCCGTTCTCATCTAAGAAATTCTCAGGGTTGAACGTGTCCGGACTCTTCCAATGCTTCTTATCACTGAAAATTCTTGTTAAGTTTGTCATGATCATGGTTCCCTACAAAAGAAAGTAGTGCGTATCTGAATATACCTGGTCTATGAATATAAAGGTCTATGAATGAATCTCACAAAGTCCAGATAGCATTTTGGCCCAAAAGGAGTCAATGTTAATGTATACTTCAAACAATACATTAGTTACTGTTGAAGATTTTATTGACCAAAATCTAAAGGAATCATGTACCCGTTATTTTACTATTATAAGTTTATCTCTACATAAGGTCTGGTCTTTGTTAGTTCATCTCTAGTCGTAAATACCAGAGTCCTTGTTATTAACCCCCCTCCCCAGCTAGGAATGCTGAGGTCAGACATCTGTTTCAAGTTATACTGGTAACCCCCAATAACTTGGGTGTGTATGTGTGTGTGTGAGAACCACTATAAAGGTTTTCCCCCAACCAGAGTTGTTCAGTTGTTCTGCAGGCAACTCGGCTTTATATCTTTGATATTAAAGTCTTCCTTTGGCAATGGAACTCACAGCTTTGAGAGTGATTCTTCACAGCAAAAATAATCACAACATTACTCACCTAAATTCTTTCAATAATTCATTTATTACCTGGGGAATGTCGTATCCTCTTAGTTTGGTTGGTTGTGTGGTTGCATGAATGACACCAAAAGGTACAATGTTAGCACAGCGCTGAATCTCATGAACAGTGGCGTATGTGTATGGAAGTTTATCACGATCATCCATGCTGGGCTGACGGTCATAACCCAACACTTGAACTATCTCCTCATGACATCGCTCTGTGACAAAAAAAATAAACTAAACAGAAGAATCATGACATCAAGGGGAAAAGGGCAGCTCTACTTCGTGGCATCATCAAATGGTCTTTGCAACAGGTATATCATGAACAAAGGCACAAACATTTGAAGTTTCTGCTAAAGATTTGAGAGATTGTAAATATGTACTATACGTTTGTGCCTGTTAATGTATTTTTGTGAATGGCAATTTAATTGGAAGTCCATAACCCTCATAAGAATTACTTTTGATAATGTAAACTCATATCACCTTGTACTTCTGGGTTTTCCATCAAGAAGATGAGTCCCCATCTGATGGTGGTTGCCGTTGTGTCCGTTCCAGCCAAGAAAAGGTCAGCTGTCGACATGACCATGTTCTCCTCGTGAAATGTGGAGTCCTCATGAGACTTTTGCTAAAGCAGGTTAAAAAACAATGTTTGGTTTATTTAAAATTCTTAGAAAAGGAAAATAAAGATAGTAGCCTAAATCTGGTCTGGGTTTCATGAAAGGTCTGATTTGAGTGGTCAAGTGTTTCTCACTTTCTCAATCTCCAGCAGGTAGGCATCAATGAAGTCTCGTGGGTTTTCTGGATCCAAAGTTTGTCTGTGTTCTTTAACTTCCTCACGAATGAAACGCAGTAACTCATTGGTATTCTGAAGCATCTTCTGATGCGGTCCAGGAAAGTGCTTGATGAAGGGAACCAAGTTGAACATCTAAAGCAGAGAGAGATCCTCAGTGTTTGGACATTTTCAGGTAAGACCAAATCTACTTTGGATCATTTATGGTTCTACTGATTATTTTGAGGAAATCTCACATTATCCAAAGTCTGAGACAAGATCATTTAATTTTTAATGATTCACATCACTAAACTTTTCTGACAATACCTGTGCTCCAGCTGACCCTGTCAGTATGAAGTTTTCATTGAGGACTTTCAGCAGGTAAGCGAAGCGTTTGTTATCATAGTCGAAGCGATATCCAAACACGATGGAACAGATTATATTGGAAACTGCATTCTGTATGACATGTTTGGGGTCAAATGTTGTTCCTTCAACAAAAAAGTGCAAGAGTATGTGAAAGCACTATTATAACCAATGCAAGTGGAATATGTCACATTTGATAGTGTCTGCTTGAGGTTTTGTGACATTTGAAAGCCAGGAAAGACAAGTTTACACTCATACATTCAAGATAAAACACCTCTCCACACCTTCTTCTTTGAGCATCTCAGCAACCAGGTAACGGCCTTCTTCTGAAACGCGTTCTTCCACAGATTTCTTCCCAAGGCCAAAGTTCCTGAGCGTGTGGAGAGCAAACCTTCTCTGCTGCCTCCAGGAGTGACCAAATGTGACCATTATAATACCTGAGAAAGACAGAGAACATTTAAGTGCGTGAATTCAATTTTCTTCCCCATATTTCTTGAGTCTTTTCTTTTAACTCAGATCTTATGCAACAGTATCATAACCACATGTCCAAAACAACCAAACATGTTACTGACCAAGTCCATTAGTTATCCAGTCTATAAGAGGTAAGGCTGGTCTTCCAGAAAAAGTTGAAGCCTCCTGGACCAGAGCTTCTTTGGTGATCTGGAGTGTATTCAAAACTATCCCTTGTTGTCTTCCAATGTACACGGTGGCCATCTCTCCATACTGATGGATCTGAAAGTAGATTTTAAGTCTAAACTACACTGATATTTGTGCACATTCTGAACACATATCTGTTGTGAAATTTAACATCAAATTTCAGAAGGTGAATTAGATGTAAGAAACCAACCAGGAATATAGTAAAGACTCACTGATCTGGCAGATCCCATTGGGTCCTTTATAAAATATGGTAAAGTTCCCACAAAAGGGAAAGGTCTGGGTCCGGGTGGAGTTCGGCCTCTTGAGACATGAATCCTCAAGATTTCAAATAAAACCAGAAAGATCAAACCCAGAACCAAAGCCAGTATCACTGAGTTCTGGTCTACATTCATCAGAGCAGTCCCCATTGCAACACATTCAACACATACAAATGCTCGTGATATCTGTTCTTTTTGTACAAGAGGAACAGGGTGGAGACACTTACGGAGAGGGAGTGTCAAACTTATCCTGTTGTGTTAACTCTTTCTTGGCATTAATGTTATAAGGTATATCTCTATTAGTCTCTTCCCACCAATACATCTATTATAAAATAAACATAAATAGTGATACAGAGTATAAATATGACCTGTGAATGTTCAGTCAGGTTTTAGACACTGATTTCTTTTCTAGGAGCAGGAAAATACTCATATCCTGTATTCCAGTACTCTTAAGAAACTCTTCATATTTCAGATATGAATTTGACGAAGAGGGAAAACATGCTACAGAAACCTGAACAAATGTTAAATGATTATCTCACTACACTAGAACAGCCAAGAATTCTACTCTTTATTAGTCACGTGACCTGCACAGGTGTGCCAAGGTGAAACATTTCAACTATGCCAAAGGTAAAGAAAGGTGTTTAGTGATACTAGCTACTTGATGCAACCGCATGCAATGCCTGTATTATATTACATATTTATTTTTTACTATTTTGTTACCTGTGTCTTGTCACTTGTCACTTTCAACTGTATATGCACTGGAAGCTTCTGTCACTATGACAAATTCCTCGTGCGTAGCACATTTGGCAGTCAAGCTCCTTCTGATTCTGATGTATGTTCTCTGCGTTATTATGGGAAACTTTATATGAGCTGTTCATGTGATATAGTAAATGTATTATACTACTACAGTATTTCTATGTGGGGAATTGTTGACAGAATTGTCCCACATGGTCATCTTGCAATATACGCTGCTACCACTATAAAGACAACGCTTACTATTGTTAATGTTATGGGTAGTGTTTCTTACAGTGATCATATAGTTTTGTCATGGCAAAAAGTTAGACAGTAAACAGAACAGTTTAGCCACAGCAGAGATCATTCAGGAATGGGATAAACCGAGACGACTGATTAAATTACGTTTTATTTTGAATTATGAATGACATACAAATTCACAGTGCTGATGATTTCACCATCCACAAATGCGTGCACTGATCCACAAATGCACAGAAAGCGATCCACAAATGCGCAGAAAGCGATCTACAAATAAATGCCATTAAAATAAATTCGTAAATATTTTTCATTTGCAAATCTCATTGTATTTATTTGTGAATTCCATTTCTTTTTGTGGAACATCTAACATATATTTATGGTTCGCTTTTGTGCATATGCAGATTTAAAAAATGTTTGTGAAACTCTCTATATTTATTTGCGGATCATATTTTATTTATTCAGAATCAGAATAATGCAACAATTCTGATCCCATATCTCAGAGATTGCAGATGAGCAAACAGTAAGAAAAATGTCTTGCAGATGTAAGTGAAGACATCTAATAGATGTCTGCCAGATGTATATGTGCTATCAGGGAACATTTATGTCCTAATGTGATTTAATGAAAACATTTACATTTTTATTTAGACATCACTAGTTCAATAGTAGAATTTGAATTATTAATTAAAGAAAAGGTGTAGCCTGTAGGGCTGTTTTATTCTCGAGAACGTTTAGGTAAAGTAAATAAGTAAGTTATTGATTAGTTAAAAATGTCAGTGAGGGGTTAGGCTATATAGCACATTCAGGTCAGCAGCTGTTTACAAAACGAGGGTTCGTTAAAAACTTGAATAAGCTAATCTATAAAGAACACAAGACGACAGCTAGGGTTGTAAAGTCTTTGCAGTTCTTTTCAATGAAACGAAACTTAAATAATACAGAACATCAAAACACTTGCATACTTCCTAGGAAACGAATGAGAAAACGAAAGCGTTGTCCTTGAGTGACGAAAGAATCGTTCATTTGCCTCGAATCTTTTTAATGAATCGATTGAACCGCAAATTAGGATGAGTAGATCACGAGGCTTTGACCGCAAAATTCATATTGCCAAACAATTCTTTACAAAACTACATTATTTCATTCATTTTGGTGATGTATCAAGTCTTAAAGCAAGGGTTTAACAAAAATACCAACTGAAACAAACCGTAGGGTAAAATATTAACTTTTCAACCCAAAAACGAATCGCAAAAAGCTTCTCTGAACACGTCCAAACGGCTCACTAAATCAAAAGAGCCAATTGATGTTTGAACGAGTGGATTTGATCACGTGAGTCGGATTCGTGGCGCTTTAAGTTTCGAGAGGTTCAAAAGCCAGAAGGGGCGTGTTTGTTCCACAAACGTCACGCATTTTGTTTATATTCTACCGGCTGATCTCTCAGGTGTGTAGCTCTTCTTTATATTCGCGGGGTTCTTCGAGAAGATTCACTTTCTACTCGTTAAGATGACACTAAACGCCGCCGGAAGAGCGGATAACGTGAGATTGTACAGTACAGCAGCATCTGCCGGACTACAATCTACACCTGACAGACGTGAGTACATGATCAAGTTAGATTGCTTAATAATAATTCGGCTGAAAAACAACATTACAGATATTCTAATGGTTATAAGGGGAATCGTATAGGTTTTTATATGAGTCCACTATAATGAGTTGGTGGGATGTTATCTGGCTCCCAAAACACACAAATAGTTCGACCTTTGTAATGGAACCAGTAGAATTTGTGTTGTCATTTGGTTGGTGCTTTAACCATGACTTGTAAAGTGACTTTTGGACACATCACACACCCTTCTCTATATCTATCTCATTCAGCAATAAACACAAACCTGTCAAGGCTGAAGATAGACCTTCGGAATCTGTTGGCCAGGCATCCTAACGGCATCCATTTGAGCAAAGTCAGAAGATCCTGTCCGCTCATCCTCAACCCACAGGTGCTGAATGACCACGCTTCCGTCCGGCAGCTCTTACAGTCCATGCCTGATGTGGTGAGACTCTGTGGATTCGGGGTCCAAACCATCCTCTTTCCCACAACCGCACGGTAGCTTTTGTTTACAATAACTATCCCACAATGCTTGTCGGTCTATAAGCAGACTTCGGAGGTGACCAAAATACAGATGTGAACCTTTCTGTACCTGGAATTCTCAAACTCAGGATGACAAATATCGCATACCTCAACAAAACATTTTATACGTTTTGAATATCATGAATTGTATCCATACATTCCTAATATCAAAGTATGTTGTGTGTAAATCTTTAAAGGTGCATGTTCTTTAGCAAAATGCAGAAGGTACATGAACTCAGATAGGGCTCAACCTGTGCAGAGCACATGCCCTTTTTGCCTTTACACTCTGAAGTGCCCTTTTGTGGTGGTGTTTTTCTTCAATAAGTCAATGCTATTGGTCACCCTTTATGTCTGTCTGCCTGTTTTACAAATATTTAGCCAATGAAAGGTTAAAAAGAGCTCGTGACTAAATCTTGTTGGATACGCTCAAACTGTCAGTAAAACCTCGTGGCTCCATCCCCAGCAGCTGAACGTCTTTCAAGGGTAAAGTTGTCCTTAAATAAAGTTATTGTTGTTTGAACAAGTACAGCGTTTTCTTAACGCAAGAAACATTATTTCTAAAATGTTTTTATGTATTTGAGGTCTGAGAATTTGGGACTAGAGAGGTTTACTTAAATGAGTGAAAATCAATCTTGAAATGTCTTCAATTCCAAATGAGGGAAGGTGCTTAAATGAGCAGTTCACGTCAAAATTTGGCCCCGTAGACTTTCCATAGTAATTTTTATTCCTTACTATAGAAAGTCAATGGGGACTAATTTTGCGGTGAACTACTATAACTGTCATGGAAATAATTTGAGAATACAAAAAATTAATAAACAAAATCTTTTTCTATACAACACTTGCTGTGCGTGTGTTCACTACTCTCTGGATGGGTTAAATGCAGAGGTCACATTTCGGGTATGGGTCACCATATCTGACTAACAGGTCACTTTCACTTCACTTGTTTTTAATTTTGGGGTGAAACAGGTCATAGTTGTCTTTACACAAATTCCTTTTTTCAGGGTAAAATGGGATTTGAAAAGTGTTACACATTTAAAACACATTTACCCCAAATTTTAAAATGTAATATATGCTTTACAACATGTACAATGTATATGTACTTTTAGAATCGAACGAGAATGTGCATACAGCATAACAGAATAATTCAAACGAAGCAAATATTCGTCTCCATCATCAGGGTGTGTTACCATTGACCGTCAGATAGCAACATGTTTAGACCTGTATAGACATGTTTGTAGGTAGAGATTAAATCACGAGAGATAAAAAACCTTCAGCGTTCCACTGATATTACAGCACCTGTCTTTTACAGTGGCAAAAAACATACAGTTTAACAAACAGGTATAGAGTATCTTTGACACATCCTTTTTCAGTCTTTTTATACACGTTTTCAAGTCAAGTTTTCAAGATAAATGTAGGAGAACTTCATGATCCTCGATATTCCAGAGATGTTTTTTAAATACCCCCTGTAGTGAAAATCAAGTTTTTAATTTTTTTTATAGGTTAATGTGGTGTTTTTAATATGCTTTAAGACAAACCATGTGCATATTTATCATTTTTAACCATTGCCGAGCATTTTTTCACAATAAAACTGAAGTTTACCAAAGACAGTTTAATAAATGTGGTTTGAGTTACATTCAAGCTATTTTAAATCCGGAAAAAATATTTTCACAGGAAAAAACTAATAAATATGTCATTTTGATGGTCAAAGATTAGTTTTAAGCAGTGCCGATCCTAGACGTCGGGGGGGCCCTAAGCAAACTCGTGAGGGGCCCTTGTGCAAATAATTACCATTAGATATGTAAGGAATAATTGACGACGGGCCGTTCAATTATCGAAAGTTAATGCACACCCCGAGGTGGTAATGCGGCCACGACGCGAAGCGGAGTTACACCTCGGGTGTGCATTAACTTTCGATAATTGAACGGCCCGGAGTCAATTATTCCGCTTATACCACGGTCACAGCACCACAAGACGTTGTTCCGATACCACAAGACGTTGTTACGATGTTTTATGTCAAGACATTTGTATGGTATTTGTCCCGGAATGCTCTTGCTGGTAGGACTAATTTCTTACGCATCTCATCTGAAGGCGTTGCTTGAGTCTGCATATGCAGTTTTCCGAGAGCGAGAGGAAGACAGACAGTGCACATGCACACGCGTTTGCTTCACTGAGAGTGAAAAGACAAGTATCTTTATTTGATTTGTTTTCGTCGTATTTAACACCCCTGTCGTATAAGAAAAGTATTAAGAGAACAAATGTGACACGGAGGTTTCTGCGCCAGCTGCGGTTCTCTCAGTGGCATAGAAAGCTTCCTGCTGTGTGTTTTAAGTCCCGTTTACTCATTCCACAGACGAATTTAACATGTTGTTTTTGTTATGTTTGTGCTTCGTGTTTTATCTTTAACCCTATGATTGTGTCATGTAGTTTGCCGTTACCTTTGATATATGCTTTAGTTTTTCTTCTGAACAGTCCTGTTCAGTGCTCTCGCCATTGTTGTTCAAATGCTGTCCATAAATAATAGTTATTTCTTCTCAGACAATGGAATTTGCCTGTCACTTTGTCTGTTGTTAGATACGTATTCACTGGTGGACAGTAGGCTACATTTAAGTTAAACTGGGCGCAGTGATATGGAACTGTAATTCGGTCGACAAATCTGGAACTACTTCATAGGTGTGCGTTTAACTGAAAAATAATGCACACCCGTCGAACGTTCGTCAGCCAATCAGAATGAAGCATTCAACAGCCCCGTCGTATAAAAACATAACAGTGAACTGTAAAAAATAATAAATCAATTAACGCACTTAAAGGAATGAAGACTGAAAGACAAAAAAAACCCATTAAACTGACAGTAAGAACAATTAAGAATATTTTTTTTCAAATTCTGATTGACAAAACACGTGGTTCTGGAACCATCTAGTTGTCAAAAAACATGCAAAAGCTATTTTTTCACTGATCAAATGAGTGATTTACTAACAAAAATAAAACATGACAAATACAGTTTACTCAAGAAAACGACGCTTAGGAAAACACATCAATAATTCTCCAAATGTGATGGCACAAACTAAAAATGACATTGTCATGGGCAAACGAAATACAGATATTGAATTTGTAAATCTGTACATTGCATAATTTGGCAAAACTAAATAAGACTTTAAAATAGTACAAAACACATGGCTTCTTGTTCTTTTGCTTTGCATTGTTGCCGTTTCTCAGCTCCAGACGTATAGCTTCGTTTTGAAGCCATGTTCATAAGACGCACATCATGCGCATGTCATTACCTGGCTGCCGCCCACTGCGTGATATACGAGTATGTAATAATAATTAAATAAATTAAGTATTAAAAAAGAAATTACCAAATGATTCCTCTAGAGTTGAATCCACAAGTTATAAAAATAGCGTTTTGTTTTCAATAGTGTTTTTGATTTGGTGCTCAAGGGGGCCCCCTGTTGGCGCAGCAGCCCTATGCAACCTGTGTAAACTGCGTATAGGAAGAATCGGCTCTGGTTTAAAGGGATAAAATTATTAACCACAGGAGGACTTTAAATAATGATGGTCACTCATCAGCTCCTCTGCTGCAACAGATGATGTTGAACGGCTGGGGAGAGCGGACCATACCAAAAATCCCATCCATGTGTGGACTCTGTGCATCTGCCGGCCATGAGAAACGAAGCTGCTGTAGAAGATAAGTGATGAAGAGAAAGAGCTCGGTCTTTGCTAGGGTCTCACCAGGACAACCCCTTGGACCTGAGGAATGAAGATTAGAACAATGAAGAATGAAAAAATGGAACAGAATTTTAGCCGTGCTGCTTCGGCTCTTGGTCCAGCGTCATTATTGTTCACTAAAACGAAAACTTCTGTTGATTGAAATCAAATCAAAGGGAGACCTAAATCTTACTTGAAAGAAGTAAAACTAATGCTTATTAACTGGAAATAAAACTAAAACTGAAATAAATAAATGAAACCTTTATAGTGATATTAAGTAAGGGATAATCCACGGCTAGCCGTGCATTAAAGGATTTTAATGCACAATGTGGAGGCCAAGAACCATCCGACGCAAGGCTATAGCCGTGGATTATCCTGTTTATACCGTGGTCATTTGCCAAGGTAAAGCTGTTATTGATGTTTACATTGTATTGTTTGATCAGACAGGTGAACATTTTCGTCAGTTCATTTTAAACATTGATCAAACTGACTGGAACTACCCGTGCATTAAACAGTTTAAATGCACACCTTCCAGCCAATCAGAATCGAGTATTCAAACAGACCATGGTATAAAAACGAATAAACAATAAAACAATTGCAAACAATGTAACGTAAAAACGAAAAATATACAAATAAAAGCTAATCCAAAATAGCTACAACTAAATAACTGTGACTAAAATTAGTAGATATGACCAAAAAAATAAAGAGATGAAGACTTACCCAAGGAGAAAGGTAGAAAAGACTCTGGTTTGTTGAAACATCTATTATCATCCAAGAAATTCTCTGGATTAAAAGTGTCTGCATATTTCCAGTGGTCCTTATCGCTTAAAATTGCTGTTAAATTCACCATTATCTGAGTTTCCTAGAAAGACACAAAGTTTGTTAGGGGAACGACTGTTTTTAAAACAGTCCCCTGTATAATGCCACTTATTACACAGCTACTTAGTTATTAAAGGGGCAGTGTGGAATATTAAGGACAGTCTATTGACACAAATGCAATATAATATACATAACTATGTCTTTAGAGGTGTATAAAGACCTTACATAATGAAGCGTTATGTTTTTATTACCTTAGAATGAACTATTTCTATCTACATACACTTAGGGTCCGTGTTGCGCCGCCATGTTTCTACAGTAAATTGACAAATTGCTTTACAGAGACAAATTGCTTTGCCTTTAGCAAAGTAGCGAAAACGTGATAACATTTTTGTCCTGTGTCAGCCATCGTAGTGCGTCGAAAAGGAGGGGTGAGTGGTGGAGTGAGCCGGCGGTTGCAATTCGCAACCTCACTGGTAGATGCCGCTAAAATCTTCAAATGGCTTCTTTAAACATGAAATATTGATATGAAATATTTTATTAGCTCAAAACCTATTTTACTCACTTTCGGTTTTAAGGCAAAACACAGACGAGGCAAACATGCAATCTGGTTTAATCATTTGTAAATACAATCTCATATATGTTATTAAAAATGTATATTAATATTTTATTTTTGTGTAATGTTAAACTGTAACTAAAAGGATCAGGATGACATTATTCTTTTTGAGCGGTCATTATCTGTAAATATCTGGCTCGGCTGGCCAATCAGAATCAAGCATTCCAGAGCGCAGTGTTACAAAGAAAAAATTAACACCCGTTTTGGAAATGCTTTAAATCATGAAAGCATAAGCACATACATCCACCTGTGTGTTATTACCTTTGCAATGTCGTATCCTCGTAGTTTTGAGGGCTGAGTGGTTTCGTGAACTCCACCAAGCGGTGCGATGTTAGCACAGCGCTGAATCTCGTGAACAGTGGCGTATGTGTATGGAAGTTTGTCGCGGTCATCCATGCTGGGCAGACGGTCATAACCCAACACCTGAACAATTTCCTCTTGACATCGCTCTGTCAAAACAGAACATTTCAACACAAAAACGTAATTAAACCAAACTTATCTTTTGAAGTTTTTGGACTGTGTGTACACTACTCTGGTCTTACCAAATGGTGTGAACAATGTTCCTCTCAATTCATGTCACTGATTTTCTGCTACACTGGACAATCTTATGTGTACCTTGTATATCTGGGTGTTGAGTCAAGAAGATAAGCCCCCATCTGATAGTGGTCGCCGTCGTGTCGGTTCCAGCCAAGAAGAGATCACTCACAGTCATAACCATGTTCATCTCATGAAACGTGGAGTCTTCGTGCGACTTTTGCTGCTCCGTGGAAAAAAAACGCATGTCAGGACGTACGGATTAAAAGTTGCTCATGTATTTTGTATAAGTCCTGAAGACCTTAGCTCCCTCCAAAAGCAAATCTGCATACCCATCAAAAACTATAAAGTTAATAAAGAATCATGGTGATATCTCACTTTCTCCATCTCCACCAGGTAGGCATCGATGAAGTCCCGCAGGTTTTCTGGGTCTAAAGTTATTCTGTGTTCTTCAACAGCTTCCCTGATAAAACCTTTCAGCTCTTCGGCATTCTGGTGTATTTTCTGGTGCGGCCCTGGGAGGTGTTTGATGAAGGGCACCAAGTTAAAAATCTGAAAAGAAAAACAGAAAATGTACCTCCAGGTTGCCAGGTCTGCAGTTTTCCAGCAGAATTAGGCTTCTTTTAAACTGTCGCTGCTGGTTTTTATTGCACAGGTTAAAGGTGAATACATTTTGCTTACCGGCTGTCATTTTTAAGGTATAGTTTTTAAAGTTCTTAGTGAAACAGACTGTGTTTATGTTTAATGCTAAACAATTCAACACAGAAAAAATGCAGACGGTGGAGTCCACTGCATTACGTTTGGCTAGCTACAAGCAAAGATATGAATATTAACAAGATACGCCAATGCCGTTACAATGAATGGCGACGAATGCAAAGCTCAATATGGCCGCTCTTGTGAAGAAAGTCCCGCCTTCCAGTAAAACGAGCCAATCGGCAATCAGTAAAGACTGACGATTTCCTGGGGCGGGGCTCTCATGAGGCGCTTGCCAGCTTGTGCGCAGGTGCAGTAGATGAGGCGATCTCGAAAAAGGTAAGTCTAGCTCAATTTAAGCTTAGCAAACCAGAGTTATGATACAGATCTGCCTTCCCCCATTTAATTAGATTGCTATGACGTAAATAGCTGCCCAGAGGCGTTGCAAACATGGCCGCCGAGTGGCACGACTTCCGTAAACGGACTTTGCTACAAGTAGCCCATATAAGTTAAAACATTTGGTACCAGTTCATACCTGTCCAATGAGTGACCCTGCCAGCACGATGTTCTCATTGAGGATTTTCAGAAGATTTGCGAAGAGCTTGTTGTCATATTCAAAGCGATCTCCAAACACGATGGAACAGATAATGTTTGAAACTGCATTCTGTATGACATGCTGAGGGTCAAATGCCGTTCCTACAACAAACAAACAAAAACATGTGTTAGTCTCTTCAGATTTGTGTTACACCAAAGACAGTTTGATAATGAATATTTTTGGAGAATGTTTCCATATGTAAGCAAATCTTGAACAACAGTTAATCCGCAATCCCAACAGTAGTGTTTAGGAGTACATACTGTATATATGTTTAAGACTGGATGTGGAGATGAACATTGAGGAATGTATTTAAAGATAGACAAAAATTCTCAGAAACCCTTTGTTTTGCACATTTCAGCGATCAGGTAACGTCCTTCTTCTATAACACGTTCTTCCACAGATTTCTTCCCCAGCCCGAAGTTTCTGAGCGTGTGGAGAGCAAACCTTCTCTGCTGCCTCCACGAGTGACCAAACTGAGCCATCACTATTCCTGAACGTATGAAAACATAAACAGATGCATTTTAATCTCGCTACTATCGTTGTCTTTGATAAAGCCTTTACTCGTTCAGCGACTTTTAAAGTAGGCCGCAGCTTTCGGTCTTCTAGTTAAAGAGATAAAATGTCTTCTTAAGTTACTTAAGAACTCACTCAAAGTGTCTTATGTCACTGTCTGCCTTTAATCTTCTCATTTACATCGATTCAGACCTTGCTGGAAAAGGCAGGTTGTACTGGCATTTAGCATTTAAACATTTTCATGCTCCTTTACCAAGCTTAAACAAAATCTGATTTTAAGACTGTGCCTCACAGGTTGATAACTGCTTTCTAGATTTTCACAACCTATGCTATATTTTATCTTCAACAAACATCATTAATAAACAGACTCTGTGATGTCTGTAAATATGTTGTTTTAAAGATTTTTGTTATTTTCTCCTGGGCTGTTCGAAGTTCCTGTTTAGACAACCCTCGAACAAACAATGACATTGACTTAATATACTACTCCACATGATAAAGAAATGCTGGGCCTTGAATGTCCCAAATATGTCAATAACTCGTTTTAAACAGTATTAAAATCATTTCTATCTATGCCGGACTCTTTTTGTCTGCATTTTATTCATTGTTTGGTCTAGGTAATCCATTGAAAATCATTTAGTTTTATAATGAAAGAAATGAATGTGCACACAATTATACTCTTGTTTACAAAAATAATTTCAAACATTGAAACTAGGGCTGTCAAACGATTAATCGCGATTAATCGCATCCAGAATAAAAGTTTGTGTGTACATAATATATGTCTGTGCACTGTGAATATTAATTTTGTATTTATAAAAACATACACACATGTATAAATGTAAGAAAAATATAAAAAATAATTATATATAATTTAAAATAGTGGCAAATATAAATACATCAAAATGTTTCCTAAACATGTATACATGTATGTGTATATGTTCATAAATACAAAATTAATATGCACAGTACACAGACATATATTATGTAAACAAACTTTTATTCTGAATGCGATTAATCGCGATTAATCGTTTGACAGCTCTAATTGAAACACACCTTCACATTAAACGTTTTTAAAGCTCAAAAGAAACATTTTTGTTCTAAACGTTTGACCGATAGTGTACATAAATAGACAACAAAGTGCTACTCACCATATCCACCTGTAACCCAATCTAGAATTGGCACATTTGTTCTTCCAGAAAAAGACGAAGCATTCTGGACCAGAGCTTCCTTTGTGATCTGGAGTGTATTCAAGATTATTGATGGTTTCCTTCCTATGTACACAGTGGCCATCTCTCCATACTGAGGCATCTGTCCCACAAAATTGAACAAGTTAGAGATCCACTCGCTTATCAATGAATTTAACAGTATGCAGACTTCTTTTTCAGAATACTCGTGGTTGGGTTAAACATGGAGATTTTCGAGTTCAATTTTGTCCATATTTTACTCAACCACAGGTTAAAACAACAAGCCCTGTGTGTAGATAACAAAGACTCACCAGTTTAATGTACTTTATTGGGTCCTTCAAAGCGTTTGGCAGGTTTCCCACAAAAGGCAGCGGTCTGGGTCCGGGTGGGGTTTGAGCTCTGAAGGAATTCATCCGGAACATTTCATATAGAGCCAGAAACACCAAACCCAGAATCAAAGCCAGGCCCACAGAGCTCGCGTCTAAACTCTTCAGAGCGGTCCACATGGTGACAGATTCGCTTCAAGACACAAGAGTGAAACACCCAGCGTGCTTTATAAAGCCTGAGAGGAAGAGAGGGAGGAGACCGGGAACAAAACTAGAGAGAGTTCGACAAGCCTATTCATGTCCCGTCTGCTAATGCTCGTGAATGTCTACATTCAACACATTCTGACTGAACAGCTTTTTAAAACAAAATCTGCCTATATCTGTTTCAAACTGATCTAAAATCTGATTAAAGTTCAGTTAATGATTGAGCCACACTTCAAAGTTCTCTGCCAATGTAAAACTTATACTATAAATGAACAATTGTGCTGTCTAATCTTACCTTGAATAATGACATGATGCAAAATGTGTGTAAGGGTGAAAAACACAGTAAAATGATAGCAAAGGTGAAGTATGACAGCGTTCCAAGAATACTGGCAATGAAAATACAAAACGAACATGAAAAAAATAGCGGAGTGTGTAAGGAAGCGGGAAAAGTGATAAGAACTGAGTTTGTTTGCGGCGTTGGGTCACAAAACAATAAAACCACATTCTTTGCTAGATCCTGAAGAATGAAACCCTGCCCTCTCCCCAGGGGTTGCGGATACCCGGAAACTAATCACACCTCTCCCCTCCTCCTAAATTCCACAATGACCATTGAGTTTATGACTCTTTGTTTCATCTGGGTATATAAGGTGCATTGGCAAAAGACTCGGGGAAGCACTCTGTTGCCAGAACTTCCCACATAATTACTTTGTGTGTATTTGTTGCCAGGTATGACTTTGTTTATCTTGCTGATCATTTTTATAAATTGAAATGGAATTGTATTTTTTTTAATTGATGTTGTACCTGCCTGGCATAATAAATTGTTAGTACTGGTTTATTAAGAATTCTTCAGAGACTGTTTCTAGTAGATTGAGAGGAGCCTGCTGTTACCGCAAAATATTTCCGCAAAAAAACCCCTCAAATATTAAACCAAAAAGGTTTTCTAGGTCAGGGTTTTTTTTAACTGGGGTCCGAGGACCCCCAGGGGGGCTCTAGGGGGTTGCGAGGCCCCCCCTAAAAAAATTTCAGGGAACAAAAGATACAGCAAACAGCCTACTGAACATTATAATTATTTGATTTAGATGAAGTGTTCATCTGCGTTTTTGCAACATGCATAGTTTACAGAACTGTTTATAGTTTGATTTGATTATATTGTATCTTTCTGGTAAGTTTCTTACCATAGTTCCTCCCACAAGTGGTAGTGTGAGTATTTAAGTTCTGAAACAATATGTTGTCTTTATAATATCACACTTTCTATTCATCTTACAAAGTGTACATGTTACTTTACACAACAAATTTATAGACGCATAAGTATTTTAGAAAGGGGTCCCTCACAAGGTTTGTCTTAATCGGGGGTCCTATGCATCACAAAATCTGACAAGATATGAAGTAGCCAGATTTTCACTATATTGTGGTCAAAACTATACTTAATTATCGAGATAGCAATTAAAGTCACCTTTTAGTTTTTTTTCAGGCCAATAATACATAAGGTAAGGTGGACAGAGTTCGTATCCACTGTGGGCAAAATAAATCAAGGGTGCAGTACCAAGTATCAACCAGATATTGGCACCGAATAATGTTTGCTATTAGTGTGTAGTATTAACACAAAAGCAATAATCACGTTTTTGCCAATACAATGTATAGACTTCGGAAAAGGTGAGCATCGATGATCCAGTTTTTTAACACCAATGTCTGAACAATATAAAACCAACAGAACATTTATAACCTAGTGAAAATGTTAAACGAAGATTTATGTAATTTATGTAAGATTTAACAAATAAGAATGAAACGAAGTGCATCTTGAAGTTGTGAAAAAAATCTGAAAAGCATTTACTGAATTATTACAATTAAACTATTAATAAAAAAATGCTGCAATAATAATATAACTTGAAATAAAAAAAAAACAGAAGACCCCATAGACACAATCCACAAAATAACACACGCTGGCATGTTGGTTTGCTTTTTCTTTATTTTTTTGGTCTTTTCTTGATTTTTTTCTGCTGTTTTTTTTTTTTTACAATTTTCTTGGTTTGCTATAGGCAAGATTTTTTGGCACTACATAATTTTCTCATTGGCCGTAATGTTCGATTTTCCTACCTAAAGCCTTTGTCCTTATGCAAGCAAAATAGGAATACAGCTAATAAAAATAAAGCGAATACATTTTAAATCCTTATTTTACACACAAAATAAAACACTTTTTGGACCCCTTCCAAAAATAGGGGTATTAAAATATTTGACATTTTGCATCACAAATCAATGCGATGATAAACAAATAAACGAAAGGAAAATAAAACATAAAAACTGTACAAAAATGATAAAATTCTTTTTTTAAAAGTTTCAAAACCAAATGATGCAAAGTTATTTTTTTCTATAAGGACCTTGGGCATTGGTTTAAAAAGTAAAGTGTCATTTTATTTCTTCTGTTGAATGTAGTTCATATTGCCGTGCCGATTGTGTTGAATAAGTGGATAATGTTGATTCGCCACCACCGAACCTGCAAGAAAAGCAGAGAAGAGCTTGCAAAATATTGTGTGTTAATATAAACCGAGCATCTGTGACCTGCTGTCAATACCCACAAGCATTCATTTCCATCCTTAATCTTGCCAAGTACTTAAAATAAATTACAGACAGATGGACACAACATGGATCAACAGAAATTAAGCCATAAAGAAAACACAAATGCACTGTCACAAACACAAGTTCACTTACGCTTGCATCTCCCGCCTGTCTCTTTCGACGTACCTTGTGAGATGAAGGGTTTGTTGGGCGGTTGCAGGTAGGGTGGCACGTGGTAGGGCATGTACGATGGGGACAGTGAATACTGAGCACCGTTGCCGGCCTCCCAGGACCGAGAGCCCTGATTCACAGCCCCATATTGAGATGAGAAATTAGGATCTGTAACAAACAGAAAAAAAGAATAGTGAACAGATGTATAAAATAATCCAAACACAAGAATCATTCAAACAAAGCCATTCTGAAGTCATCAGCTTTCACGGATTTCAAACAGTATAATCTACGTGTTGTGCTTTTTTCTTAAATTTAACCACAGCGATGATCAAATCTTGCAATATTATAAACCCTGGCCAAAACCACGTTGAAAGTGCTCAGTCTTAAACAGGTGATATCACCAAGTGAGCCCAACACACCTGTTAGACTTACCTGAGCTCAAACACAACATGTCTTTCTTTATCTAGTGAAGAGAGCAGCGAAATGTCCACACAAGTTGATTGTCATGACATTGGTGTTAGTGAGAACATTTAACCTTCACAAATATAAATAAAACTGAACACACACACACACACACAGTGATTGTGAGAACCACATCCGTGTACCTGTCTTATTTCCCACTGTGCCATTTCCCACTAGTGGCCCTGGATTGAGATGGTGATTTTGCCAGTGGTGACCCCTATCTCTTCCCGGACCGCCAACCCCCCCAGTCACCCGTCCCGCCGAGGGCTGGGCAAAAATGATGCTGGGGTCGTTTAGGTTCCCACCTCCGGTCCCACCCCCACCCCGCACGGCAAACTTCATGCCGGGCGAGGAAGCGTGCTGGACAGGTTTGGAGGACGACGCCCCTGAGCCCTGAATGATAGGACCGTGGACGGGCCAGGGACCTGGGATCAGGGGTGGCTGTGAGGGGTGGGAGGGCAGCAGACCCAGTGCAGATAGTCCGGGGCGGAACTGGTCCGGGTGAGGGTGCGCAAAGCTGAATACGTGAGGTTGGACCTTCTTCGATTGGGATGGTTTGGGGTGTCCAGCGGAGGTAGAAGAGGACGGGGAGTTCTTGCTGTTCTGGGGCGAGACGGACCCTTGGCTGTACGGAGAGGGTTGGGGGGAGTATGGAGGAGTCTGACGTGTATCAGACTGAAGAGAGAGATGGAAAAACAGATTAGAGGCGAGTCTACAATTCCTAAAGAACAATGCAATAAATGTTTTTACCTTGGTTGTGTGATATATATAAATATCTGCAATATACAGTATTAACCCTGATTTTGTTATATAGATATAAAATGAACAATAAATTCATAAATAAGATTCTTTTTAATCAATGCATCATCATTTTTGTGATGTACTATATTTTAACATTTAATATTGTGACAACAGTGGATGTTGGTTTGAGTCTATTTATCCATTTTAGAGCAAATATTTGTATAATAAATATAATACATAAATATAAATACATTAAATAAAAATATATAAAAATTAAATTGATGAAAAACAAGGTCAACTAGGTGTGTAACAATATATTGTGATACAAAATATTAAGACATCATATGTTGCTGTAGAGCTGTGGTGACATTGTGACGATATACGACATGACATATTTAATCCTATTAGTTGAGCTACTAACATGTGACCAGAATTAACGTGTTTTTTTTCAATAATTATGTGCTTTTCCTGGTTTAAGAAGTCGTCTCTTAAGGTTTAGCTTTATGTTGAAATTTAGTTTTCTCTTTCAGTGACGGACCTATTTAAAATTGATTCATTTACATTCAGAAAGTTTGATTGAACCTTCAATGTCGTCAATTCTGCAACGTGCAAAAAACATTTTTTTTAATGTTTTGGACATAAATCTGCTATTTGGATATTAAGTCTCATATTTTTAAATGTTGTTCTAAATGTTGAAATACATAATCGTTAACCCGGTATCGTGTCATGTATCGAATTTTGTTGTCACCAAAAGGTTTTGTTCACGTACACATTCAGAGGGCTGTCTGTTCCGACCGACTCGATCCTGGCCTGGTGCACCTTGAGGGATGGGGATGGACTGAGAAGACGCCATTGTCTGAACCATATGAGGTACTGTAAACAAAAGATCAACTCTGTTAAAGAAAACCACTATACTATTTCGAAAACCTTTACTGTTGAAAAGTATAAATGATTGATCTGTACCTGCCGCCCTCTGACGCAGGTGTTTATAATCCGGACAGTCTCTCCTCACGTGACCCATGTCACCACACTGAAAACAGCGTCTCTCTCTGGGTTCCCTGTCCTCCTCACGCGCATCCTCATCTCTTTCATTCTCCTTTTTCTTCATTCTGAAAACACAACGCAGTAGATCTAAAATCATGTACTGCTTGAATCACCCTATGTGCTGGAAATGAGAGAGCAATTTCACTCACGCCAGCATTCAAGAGGCTCATTTTTCTTGAAAAAGTTTAGATATAAAGAAATATTTCACCTGCGCCTTTTCGGGCAATCTTTCATATAGTGACCGATCTTTCCGCAGATCCGACAGCAGCGGTCATTCGGCGCCAACTCACCATCTGTCAACACCTGAGAGTCGAAGAAGTAATCCTGACAGAGAGAGAAGCAGGAACAGAGAGAGCAATACATTAAAAGTCATTTACACATCTCTTTTCGCACTGAAACCTTTTTATCGATGTGCATGTTTGTAACTCACAACTTCTGTTCCGGGATGAGGGTAAAACGGGGTGCCGAAGAGCTTTCTGCCATTGATAAAGGCTTTCATGATGAAGTTGGTCACTGCGCAAAGAAAAGACAACATTAAACCACATGTTTACTCTCAACATCAATCTTTTGACAGGTGAAGGTGTAAAGAAATATTCTTTCTGCTCACTTTTGCGAGAGACGCCTGCACCAAGGTTGTGGTTCAAGTCAAAGGGATCTGTTGTTAAAAACAAACCAAAAATGTCAGTTCTTCATCCGCACACAAAAAATTCTCAGACAGCCTAAACAGATGTTCGGACCTTCGATTGCGATGCATTTGGACGTCCACTGCTTCTCGAAGGTGGTGAGGCGCTTGTGTTGGCGGATGGAGATGACGTTCTCTTTAAAATCAAACTCTTCCGTGTAGAAACGCAGCAGGCCGAGCCAAAGCTCTCCAACCGACTCCTTGTTCTGATGAAGCTCCGGGAGACGCCGTCGCTGCACAGACACAGACACTCGGGTCAAACGTGAACTAAACCATAAGAACGATACAGTACATTCTGAAACGACGCTCACCATCTCAACGAGGTCATCGAAGAAGTAGGCGTTCCAGCCGTCGACCATCCTCTCAGGTGCAGAGTTCCCGTCAAAGATCTGCAGGACCAGCAACAGAACATTACAGAGCTGACCTGAACCCGTCCACAAGACATTTCTTAGATGTGCAGGTGTGTTTACCTCCTGTAGCACGGGTATGACCGGCGGCTGCCTCTGCTGGAGGTAGTAAAGCACCATGAGGATGTAAGCGTAGGACGAGAGACTTCCTCTGGAGGCGTCGCCGATGTCACAGCGCTAGAAGAACACACAGATTCAGTGCCACAAAGCACACGCTCACAGCCTTTCAATGCCAAAGCATCAACGTTTAACAAATGATCCACAAAAACCTGAGTTATAGCATCACAGCTTTAGCATGCAGGCAACATCCACAAACTGAAAGTGACTTACCTTTGCAAATACTTTCATAGTGTAACCCAGAAACTGCACACGAGGGTCTATAGCCGCATATGTGGCCAGCATCCGTGTGTTGTGTTGGGCCTGATAAACAAAACGCATCTATAAGAATCGGATTTACGTACACACACACACACACAAGAAAGCGTGCGCGTTCTTACCAGTGTGTTGTAGAGGCTGATGTCCCCCTCCAGTCCGCTCTGCCGGTGCTCAAACTTCACTATAGGCACTTTAGCAGTTGTGATGGGCAAGATGTTCCTCAGACCTGATCCACACAAACAAAGAGATCAGTTTCAGTTGAAGAAACACTCTTGAGACTGTGTTTCTCTTATGAGAAACATTCGTTACCTGTGTGCTTCTTCAAAATCTTCGCCAAACCTTCGATGATCTCCTTACCGTTCAGTTTCTGTGAGGAGAAACGGAACAGTGTGGAAATTGTTTTTCGATAGCGAATCTGAGTCTCGGCAGGTTCAAAGTATTAAAAAACTGTTTCGCAATGTATGAGACACAAAGAAAATGTAAACATGTACTACAGAGGTTAGAGATCAGGCTGTAATTTAAAACAGCAAAGCTGATCGTTTTGAAAACAGGAACAGACTTTCTTGGTTCAAACCGTTGTTTGTGTAGCACCCCCTGGTGGTGCGTGACACGACAGGAAATTAAAAGAAAGATTTTCCGATTTATGTGCAATTTCAATATGGTTTTATGCAGTTTTTTTTATCATTTTTCTGTAGTATGCTCGTGTTTTTCAAATGGTGGTGAGTGGGTTCTATTTGGAATGCCTAATTTTACCAAAGCTGGTACCTGATGACAAAATCTTACTGCTCTCTCTGGTTTTTAAGCCACTTTGGAAAAACGCATCTGCTAAACGTATAAAAGAAAATCTGAACCACTGGTTCTAAGGATATTACAGCAGAGAAAGAGATTTATTGATCGTAAAAAAAGGAAGTGGGCACATGAACAAAGAAATGACACCGAGAGAGCAAAGGGGGTAAAAACAAGCAACAGTTAAGCACCTCTGCTGTGTCATGACCCTCCAGCGTCATACAGATATCCAGATCACTGTCGCGGAAGCCGAAGCCATTCTTCGAAGAGCCGAACAGACAGAGCTGGGCCTTATCTGAGGATAAACGGAGTCCAAGAATCAGTAAAAGACCATTCTGGATCTTTTTATTATTTGGCAAAGTTCAGGAAAACCGTTGTACACACCGTTGTACTCTTTTCTAATGAAGCGCTCCAGACTGGCCAGGATCTGTTCTCTTTTCTGCTGCTCCCCGATAGACGGTGACAGCTCACCTACAAACACATAAACATCACCTGTGAACGTGTCGACAAACAGACGTGTGTCTTTCATCTGGTGCGGGGTGGAACGCTGGGCACTTACGGTAACAGAGCAGACAGAGGCCGTCCAGGATGTCTCTGAAACGCTCGCTCATGGGCGGCAGGGGCTTCAGCTCGATCTTCTTGAAGTCTTCAGGACACTCGTCCTTCAGGTGGCCGTCTCTCTTGCAGATGCTGCACACGACTGTCGGAGGCTGCGGAATAAACCAGGCACCCGATGTTTACCAGAAAAATGACCATAGTGAAGAAACAAAAATAAAGTGCATCCTTTTCACGTGCAAAGTACATCGATTTCCTTCATTACAAAACACAAACCAAAAGGTAATATAATTATAATATTGTCGGCAGTAGTTACCTTCCCCCCGGTGAAGATCATCCTGTCAAAGATGTAATGCATGTCCTCCGGAGCAACACTCTCAACCTGCAGCTGTTGCTCTTTCTCCTCCTCCTCCTCCTCATCACTGTCCATCATCATCAGGCCGTTCTGTGCCGAAGAGGACATGATAGTGGACGAGAGCTCTCGAGAAGCCGCTTCATCTGGCAGCCCAGCGTCCGTCTGAACAGCACTCGCCAGCAGCTTCCTAAAACCTGCCCTTAGAGTCTCATCTTCATCCTCCTCCTCATCATCACTGCTTTCCTCATCCTCCGCTTCTCCAGCATTCTTTAGATCCCGGCTGGTGCCGTCGCGAGCGTGCCGACGAGCCCTGGCTCTGCGTCTGGATTTTTTCCTCAGGTAGCCGCGGCTGCCGTTCGGACCGTTCCGGCTCTGAGGGCAGGCGAAGTACTTGTACGCTGTGCGGAAACGCTCCTGTATATACTCGAACACCATCTGACTGTTCAGACTACGAGCCACGTTCCTCTTCAACGCAAACGGGTCTAAAAGAATCAAGCCACACAATGTGCTCATTTACAAACTGTACTTTCTTTTAACGTATACATTACATTTGGAAAATGATTGGCTAACCACAGCTCTCTTACCCTCGATGGCGAGCCTGCGGCGTGGCCAGTTCTTCAGTTCCCGTGGCAACAGCTCTTTCAGACGGATGCTGATGATGTGTTCTTCCAGCGCAAACTCCAACGTGTAGAAACGCAGGAGCTCCAACCACAGCTGACCCAAAGACACACTTTCGACTTCTTCCAGTGTCAGACGAGCCTACAACGAAACCCACATTGTCATTTTCTAGGAGTCTTTAAAACAGTCTGGATGAGGAAGATGTCACACCAGGCGGTCACCTTGCCCGTCGCGCGGTCTCCCTTCTTTTCGGTCTTAACCGCGGAGCTCTTGGGACCCGATTTGCCTCTGTTCTCCCCGCGGCCCTCAGATGGAGGAGCGGGTCTGTGTTCCCATCCCACAAACAGAGTCGATTCCATCCCTGTCAGGTGATATTCATCCACACGCTTTACATCGAAGCCCTCGATCTGTTCAGACACACAAAAGAGCCAAACACATTTAGACGTTCGTTTTCCCTTCTGATGTTGCACTAAGCTTGTGTAATATCAGAGAAAGAATTTGAGAGACGTCTGTTCTCACCCAAGACCCCAGATAAACAGGCAGGATGGGATTTTCTCTCTGCTGCAGGAAGAAGATGACCATCAGAGACAGGGAGTATGATGGTATTCCACCTTCCGTCTGACAGTCAATGTGACACAGCTACAAATAAAAAAAAAAACTTTAGTCCACAGTCACAATGAGAAACACATCGTAGGCGAGTGTGTAAGCGAATCATACGTTGGCCCAGTAACGGAACGCCAGCGCTAGAGGCACCAGTCTCGGCTCCAGTGTAGCCAATGCTGCGAGATGATTGGTGGTAAGGCATGCGACATCATTGCCTGCGCTCACTTTGCACATTAACCCACTATGGAGACAAAACAATTCACATCAGTTTTGAGCAACTATTTTAATACACCCATCACAATATTTTAAGGATGTAACAATATCAAAATCTCACTGTACGATAATACCTCGGTATACGCTCCACGGAACGGTATTTATTGCGCTATTTAAAATGACAAATGATGACTTGGGATCCTCTTTTCTTTATCCTCTAATCATAACTGTTGCTTAGAGGTATGAGTTATAGTACGAGATGGGTCAAATGCCCTAAAAATGCCTTTAATAAAATAAAATCATTGCACCAGATGGACCATGACAAAGGTAACATCTATTATTTTTTCCTAACATTCTCTATGTTAGTCCCGGAAGACCTATCGTTTCACACAGTCATGTGACCACGGTACTATTGAGACAATTTTGCTATTGCGATAACACGATATCGATAATATTGCTACATCCCTACAATATTTATTCTGCTATTTTTCGCAAGTTTAAAAGCCTTTGAAGTACGTTTGTTTGTTTTGTTGGCGTTGTAAAACTGACCTCGTCACATCTCTGCAGAAGACGACAGGGACTTTGGCATGAAAATCAGACTCCACCTCTGTAAACTCCTCTGGAAACAAAAGTGAAACTGGAGTTAAACTGAGCTCTCGAAACTTTCTTTTGCGCGTAAAGTGATAGGTAGTCAAGCTAAATATGCGGAACTTATCGTCGGCAAGGAATCAATTCCTAAATAAAGAAACGCTATTAGTCATATCCCATTTTTGTTTGATGTGCAGTTAAACGTTCATTAAACGTGAGGTTCTCTAAGACGTTAGGACAGATGTTTGACTAACGTCGTAAACTAAAAGCTTCTGTAGGTAAATGAAGGCACACCCACCGCTGTTCTTTAAGATCTCCAGCACCTGGATCAACACATCAGGCTGAGTCATCTGCAAAACACGCACGCGATCACGTGATCATTCAGTGATTTATGTGCAGTAGAGAAAGGTCATATATGTGAAATATACGTCCACACTCACAGTGGAGGGATAAGACACATCGATGTTGATGTCACTGGTTTTGAAGGCGAAGCGCGTGAGGCAGGAGCCGTACAGGCGAAGAGAACACGCTGCATGAGAAAGAGAAACATCCCTGACCTTCGGTTGAAAAAACATACAGAGTTTACAGACATGCATGAGGGAAGTCGTTTTGCGTACTGGTGAGTGGTTTACATATAATGTCCTCCATGCGGAGCGCCACGGCATGCCTCTGCTGGAAGTCTTCCTCTGAGATGCCGTGCACCTTTGCCACCTCCAGCACGACGGAGTCTAGCGCCTTCATCTGGGCGGGAGAGGGAGGAGGAAGCGCCCGTAACTCATTCTCCTCCTGTTTCTCCTGCAAAGAGACACAATACAGCCAATCACACGGTGAGAATGTATAACTAAACAACACGTGTGAGCAATTTAAATAATAAAAAAGATCACTAGTTTAAGACTCAATCCGGGATTATAGTTTAGACTTGATAAGATAAAGCCCAGTGTTCTTACCATAATGTTCTTCCTGTGTCGTTTCTCTTTAATATGCTTGTATGCACCCTGGATGTTCTCCACGTGGACTGAACACAGTTTGCATAGATACTGGAAATTTGGGTACTCTGGAGATTGCTGTGGGAATACACAGTGACACGGAAACCCATCAGAACGCACGCAAGACATCAGAAATGCACACGGTCAGCAGACGTGCGAATGGGAGAGCGTCAATGGCCCGTTGACGGGATTTTGTTTGTTTCAGAAAAGTGAACGACCCACAGTCATTCAAAAACAAATCACCCTGTGAGTGTTGACTGATACTTACTGCTGATCTGATTTACATTCCTACTGAAATTACATAACTGTGCATTCACACCGCCAGCGACAAAGCGAGGCGATGTCATTCCTTTCAATGGAGAGCCGGCGACAGTGACCGTTGGCGATAGGAGGTGGGCGTGTCTAGCGACGCGACAAAGTTGAGATTTGCTTAACTTTATGCGACTTTCGGACGCGACGACCAATAGGAGGACAGCAGCGGAGCTCACGTCATCATCTCTCGTCAGTTACTGCAGGGTTTGTTTATAAATCTTAATAGAGCAACCAAAGCTAAGAACGTCTTCTAACCACCTCGTAGCACTGAACGCACAGTTAAAGGTCAAAGATAATCAATGATAGTTTGGTAATAGTAGCCACTTCATTCCCTCAAATTTAACGGTTACTAACAGCTAAACATTGCAAATAACCGATTACTTAAAACCTTAAATGAATGTTCGAGGTTTGTAGTTCAGAATTCAGAGGCAGCAAAAAGAGCCTGTTGTTTTAGAAGTGGAAATGTGAAACATTTTGTTTAAGCTCACCCAAGCTGAAAAACGTTATCTAATTTGGCAGGTTAGAAACTCGTATGAGGCTTGTCTTTTCCTTAAGAGCCATTTACGGGATTCAAAATGACCAAGTTAGTGTTATCCGTTTTATCATTTTATAACACCGTAGCTAAACATTGTGCCAAGACGTCTCAAGTATTGCCTGAACACATCTATGGTATGTCTGACCTTGAGCAGTCGGTGAATGTAGTCTCTCTGAAGTCTGTCCTCAGCCTGTTTGAGTCCCAGCTGCTGGTCAGAGGTCAGATCTCCCACCTCTGTGACCTCTGCTACAGACCCGCCCCTTTGTCTACCTGCCTCCACACCTGAGATTTAAAGGAACAGGCCAACCATTAAAGGGATAGCTCACATTAAATAAAAATTCTTTCATTTTCATGTCATTCCAAACCTGTATAACTTTTTTCTGCACAACACAAAATAGGCAGGATATTATGAAGAATGTTGGTAACCAAACAACATTGAACCCCATTGTATGAACACAAAACCAGAGACATTTCAATGTGTGTGAGCAATTTAAGTAAGCTAGCTTAAAATAACACGCAACCACACACAAAAACAAGGGAATGGGTTTTCATTTTCTCACCAGGCATCTTGTCTCTAGCCATGACGATGTTCTTCTGCGTTGAGTGCTCCTCCGGTGTGCTGGGCAGTGGTGTTGCTCCTACGTCTTTACTCGGTCCACTGTTTCGGCCTGGAATTTTGCTCTCCGGGGTTTGCTGACGGGCATCGCTCTGCTGGGTCTTCCCCTTCCCCCTCTCCCCAGAATTGGTTCTGCCCGTGAGCCTGCGGGCTTTGCCCCTCCCCTGTTCCTGAGTGCTGCCAGTGTTGGCCCTGCCACCGCTATGGCCGCCCTGAAACTCCTCTTTCACTCGGAGGACAGCATCTTTACTTTGGCGGGGGGATTTTGTATTGTCCTTCTGTGGTTTGGAGGAAGAACCACTGCCCCGGTTTGAACGGGATGGTTTGACCACCTTCACGGGGCTCTTGGGGTCCTCCATATCGCTCCACTACTCACCCGACGAGACTGAAGAAAAGCCCAAAGGGCTCTGGATTTAAGATTTCTGGAAATGAAACGGGAAAGAATTAGAATATAGATAACTACAAATGTTTGACCAATGAAAGAGATGGGGCTGCGCAATCATGGGAAAAATGATAACAGCGATTATTTCGCTCAAAATTTTAATCACGGTTAATAAGCACGGTTATTTTGTAAGTTCAGTACTTTTGTTTTTAATTTCACTTCAGCGTGTTTATTAGGCCTATACTTTACAGTAGGGGTGTTCGGTTCCGGGTTTTTTGGAGTCGACTCCGATTCTCGACTCCCACTTTTGGGAGTCGATGGAATCGACACTTCGACTCCATTTACTGTCATTCAAAACGGGCTCAGGAATACGAATATAAAATAAATGAATGAACTTCAGCTTGGGAACGTTGGGCTGGCAACCAATCTCCAAAGTCACTAGCAAATACACATGCATTTGTGCATATAACACCATCACAGAGAGTTTTTTATGCTGTCAGACCAGTTACTCCTTTCTGGTCCTAAACCGATGTGGTTTTCCAAGCGCACGCAGCGCAAGGACATGACGGCCCAGGTCTAACCGTAGCTGTAGACTTATGGTAAAGCTAAGACATTTCGTTTCCTTTATTGTTTTTATATTTTTTATTGCATCGATTTTGGAGAGTTACAGTTACACAAATGAATATGTTTTGTACGTAAAGACACCGCGTTTCATTGTTTTGAATTGAGGCTCCGTAAATGTGCGCTAAACAAGCCTAAAACATTTATTTATTTTCGTTTAAGAGTTTATATATTCACCCAGGGCTAAGTTCAACACTTTAAAAAAAAGGCATTGAGCCTACCTTGTGTTCTTTTCTTAATGTAACTCATTGCAAAATAACTCAAAATATCAACATGTAATTTTAAAACCAACAAATATGTTATAATAATAACCCAGCAACATTAACTTAATATATGATTTGTGACTTCTAGGGCTGCAACAACTAATCGATAAAATCGATAATGAAATTCATTGTCAACGAATTTCATTATCGATTAGTTGGTCTGTGACGTCACTTGCGAGCTGCGCAGTTATAAATCTAGCGCATCGTCTTCCCTTTTAAAATTACCGTTTTAGATGTGTCTCTCAGTGCAGCATGAGCTGCGCAGTTTTAAAGTCAGATGTGGTTCTCCGTGGATGCGTCTCTTCGTGCTGCGCGAGATGCGCAGTTTAAAAGTCACACGTGTCTCTCCGTGCTGCGCGAGATGCGCAGTTTTAAAGTCACACGTGACTCTCCGTGCAGTGCGAGGTGCGCAGTTTTAAAGTCACACGTGTCTCTCCGTGCAGCGCGAGGTGCGCAGTTTTAAAGTCACACGTGTCTCTCCGTGCAGCGCGAGGTGCGCAGTTTTAAAGTCACACGTGTCTCTCCGTGCAGCGCGAGGTGCGCAGTTTTAAAGTCACACGTGTCTCTCCGTGCAGCGCGAGGTGCGCAGTTTTAAAGTCACACGTGTCTCTCCGTGCAGCGCGAGGTGCGCAGTTTTAAAGTCACACGTGTCTCTCCGTGCAGCGCGAGGTGCGCAGTTTTAAAGTCACACGTGTCTCTCCGTGCAGCGCGAGGTGCGCAGTTTTAAAGTCACACGTGTCTCTCCGTGCAGCGCGAGGTGCGCAGTTTTAAAGTCACACGTGTCTCTCCGTGCAGCGCGAGGTGCGCAGTTTTAAAGTCACACGTGTCTCTCCGTGCAGCGCGAGGTGCGCAGTTTTAAAGTCACACGTGTCTCTCCGTGCAGCGCGAGGTGCGCAGTTTTAAAGTCACACGTGTCTCTCCGTGCAGCGCGAGGTGCGCAGTTTTAAAGTCACACGTGTCTCTCCGTGCAGCGCGAGGTGCGCAGTTTTAAAGTCACACGTGTCTCTCCGTGCAGCGCGAGGTGCGCAGTTTTAAAGTCACACGTGTCTCTCCGTGCAGCGCGAGGTGCACAGTTTTAAAGTCAGATGTGTTTTGCATGCATCTCTTCAAGCTGCGCAGTTTTAAAGTTTAAAGGGGAGAGGTGTTTTAAATGACAAAATTAAAGATTATATTAGTAAAACCCAATTTGTGGCGTTTGCCAAGTACATAATAGGCTAAATACCCTGATTTGGTGGTTTATTTAGTTCAGAGGTGGGTAACGAAGTACATTTACTTGAGTACTGTACTTAAGTACACTTTTTGAGTATTTGTACATAAGTATTACTTTTTCCGTTTACTTTTTACTGTACTTCACTACATTTGAATGACAAATATCTCAATTTTCATGGCACAAAAAAATGATTTCCTTGGCCGACCCTCCCCTCGCTCCCACGTTTGGGAGAGACTATTGTCAGTTGCTTCTAATATGACACACCTGAATCAACTCACCAGGTGTTTTAATTTTGGAGACATTCACAACATTTTGGGAGAAGGCTAATGAGTTCAGTTGTGTATACTTTTCCCATATCTGATTTACTTATTATAAGCAAAAGATGTAATTAATTTTATCCGATTAATCGAAAAAAATCGCCCAACTAATCGATTATCAAAATAATCGTTAGTTGCAGCCCTAGTGACTTCCTGACTGTTGCTCTTTTTTACTTTTTTTTTTAAGATGGTTGAAACACTTTATAATTTGTTTCCACAAACTTGATTTTGATTTGTGTCCAGTTATGCGCACAGACTCATATTTAAGCATAGCGCCACGCTTTCATTTAAAGCAACTTACAAAGTCTTAACAGTCGTTTAGAGAAATAAAAGCTTGAAGAGGGACAGACGAAATATAGGAGAGTTTTTAATAAGAATTATTTAGAACTGAATGAGATCGGATTGAAGTGAAGAAGGAACGGGAAATATTGTGTGTAATTTTGTGAGCGAACAAGTAGGCGTCGCTCATGCTCTGATTACCGCAGTGTTTTCGATCGGCTGTAAACGTGTACAATCAGAGAGAGAGGTATGACTTTTACCTGATTGGTTTTTAAATGTTATTCGTTGCTTTGCACCAATCACAAAGACAATGTAACCGATTTGAGTCAATGACAACATTAAAAATTACGGAGTCGACGAGTCGATTCCGACTTTAGGGACATTAAGAGTCGAGGAATCGACTCTTTTGGAGTCGACTCCCCATCCCTACTTTACAGCCAATGAATATGTTATAATCTGCTGCCATTGAACTTCTTCAACACCGTATTTCAAAGCACGCAATCAATTATTGAAACACTCAACCACAAAAATGAACATTTTGTGACCTTCCATTTTTGATTTCTTGTGTTTTTTTAATAAATCATTACTATTGTTCACCCTTCTGTGGGTTTTGCAAAAAAGTATTAAAATGGTAGAAATGCAGTTTTTTTATTTCCTGTAAAGTGGCAGTTTAAAAGATTCAAGCTTTGCGATGATTTTCTGAATTTCTGACCTTATCGGGAGTTTTGTGCTTGCTTTTAAAACATTAATATCACAACGATTATGCTCAATTAATTGTGGGAAGCATAAATTGTTACCAAGATTAGCCCTAGAAAGAGATTAAATTGTACGGAACTGGACAACAAATCTGTGAAATTCTGGCTATTTTTGGAATAGAGTATCACATAGCAACACAGTATAGCGCGTTATTTTTTTTAATAGCCCAGTTTTTGTCACTATTGTTATATGACCTCATTATCAGTAAGTTATTCGACATGTGCACAAGATGTCAGTGACACTTGTACATTGAAATGCATGATGTGAGGCTCAGACATTCATAACAATAATTACTATAAAAAATATTATTTACATATTAGCATATATACAAACATACTAGCATGTGTGGTGTTGTCTTCAAATGCAGCTCATTGTCAATGGTGGAATTTATGGATGAAAGTATATTCTTGTAAATAAGGTATGTGTGCAAAGCATGTCAATAGAATGGAAACACTGAGGGAAAACTATGCGTTTAAAAAATTATTACATCTTATAATACTTTCGGTTCATGATATCACAATAGAAAGGAGGAGTCGAGTCAAATGCATTGTATTGTTGCATACACCATTCAATGCATTGTGCTCACAGTACAGGTATTTTATACATACAAAAACAGCACAATACTATATAATGCTGATTGACAGCTACTGAATACACACCCTGTGTCAAAACTATGATTTTTAAGTAATTTCACAATTTTTGAACAATAAAGATTCAAACGGAGATAAAGGATGATAAACATTAGCATCCATGACCTAAGTCGACATTATTAGAACTTTGCAAGATGACACAAATCACAAACTTATTCATAAAATTAAGCATTAGGTTTAAAAGAGCAAGATGGTTAAGAGTTCAACATGAGCATTTGCTTTAGTTTTGAACATCTGCGTTTTGGTTTCAGGTGCACAAATGTGTATCCGTTCATCTCCTGCCAGCTGCAAGAGTAAATGACCTGTAGGCCCCAAGAAATACAAAACTACAGGTAAACAAAAACTACACAGTGCCCAAACATTAATGATGGCATTTCTAAATGAATCTGTCCAGAGTCATCACTCAGAATAGTGCTGTTTGTTTATTGATTACCCGCTAGCATGCTAAAAACATTCGCTTCATGTAACCTTGCAATGAGGAAAACATTGACAACGCATAGACACGACGACAACAGCTCGCTTTAACTGCATTCACAACTTCTTTGTGTGAGAGTTTTGTATACTTACAGCCGTCTAACATCTCACGAAAACGAATTTTATGAACACTTTCACAACTTCTGTCTATTTATACGGACTTAGCTCTCGCGTCGCGCTGCATACGCCTCGCGCATCCCCACTCTCGTTTATTGACTTTTCTTCTTACCTGAATTCTCTAACGTGCGATCAATCAGCAGTACATGCCGAACGCGGGCGTCAGGGGGTGCGTTGGTGAGCGCTGTCGCTTCGGCGGCGCGTTACACGCCGTAAATCGCTGCCCTCAGATTGTTGTTGTTTTCGGCCCTGCTCGAGACAGCGAGCACGCACGCCATGTTAACTCAGCTCGCGCGAAGCATTGTGGGCCGATGCTCACGTCATTGCGTCAAGCGGAGAAAACGAAACCACAACCGTGGTCATCCAATAATAAGTACATTTTTTAATTCTGCATAGAATCTATCCTTGCAATGAATTTTTGGGCAAGTAACTGTTACTTTGATATAGATTATATGCACTTAGTAGTGAGAATGAAAGCATTTGTCAGTTATTTCTTTCATATAATGCGTCTTCAAATTTCTGGAATGATCTGAGTTTCTTTACTGTTTTTTTTTTTTAAATAAACATGTCTATGTATTAAAGATGTTTGTTATTTTAAACCTAAACCTAAAGTAATTTTTGTATTCCTGTAGCAAAAACACATAGAGGTATTTCATGTAATGTAAACAATATAATTATTATATATTGTATATATAATATTTATTTTTGTTCCTTTTCCTTTTTACGGTTATATGTATTTATATGTTTTTATTTTTACTTTGTTTAAATAAGTTTGTTCATTGTAAAAAACGCAACCGCGGTCTCCAACGCGACGCTTCAACGCTTCATAACGACGCCAACGCCTGCTGTGCAGGAGACGCGCTATGGCCCACATGAAAAAAAAGAAGTGTTCACTGATGTTAATGTAATAAAATACAAAATACATAAACAGATATCTCTGTGTGTGGATATGTTGTTCAGGTCTATAAACTGAACTTCAATTCAATTTAAATGTATTTCTTTTCATAAATTTGCATGAAGAAACAACATAAACAAATATAAAAGTGGGAAAATAAATCATATAAAAACATGAAAATGATCAATTAGAAAAATGCGTAATTATATTGATAATAAACACGTAAATATGTCACCCAAATCTTAATATAATAATTTTCTAGTTTCATATTTTTTTATATTAAAAATATAATATATACAATACATATATATGTATATAAGATACTTATATATAATTTGTTTGACATTAAATTAGACGTTTATTTTATAAGTAGTCCCAAATGACATATGCACTATGCACTTAAACTATGCACTATGCACTCAACGATGTAGTGTATGGATTTTAGAAGGGTAGTTGTCGGTACACGATCCGGGATACTAAACGGTTTTATAATAACCGGAAGTATATCGGTTTCCCAGACGAGCGCAAATGACGTCAATTGCACGGCACATTGCGTGTGAATAAAAACCAATGTGTACATTGTACATTTAATGTAGTTTTCGTGTGTTTTTCCCAGCATTACTTTAGTCATCATCAGAACGAAGCGTTATCACTCTGCGGGAGTTTTGCTCGAGCCGCGTCTGATAGCCCCGCCTCCCTTCCTCTACGTAAGCGAAGCTGCGACCGTCAAGTGCGTGAAGTGTCCACAGTTTCACACTTCATATTTTCGGTTGAAAAAGTGCATCATCCGGGTACTTACAGTGCACTTATTTTTTTGAGAATTTTCAACGTGAACGCACTACTCACACTATCTATACTACAAAATGGCGTAGAATAGTGCATAAGTGCGCGATTTGCGACGCGCCTATAGCCACCGGAAGCGTTTGTGATTGGTTGGTTTGGGCTTCGATTCTCTGTTTCAGAACGCGCTTTCCGTTCTATGTTGATAGATTTTGGTCTGTCCCGTTCACATCTCAACTGTTACTGAGTGTGCTGCATTGTAGCATTATGGAGATGATTGTAAGGGCGCTTACATTATTCACTTTTTCTTGTCTGATTGAAGCCAAGCAGAAAGACTTTTACACGTTTAAGCTCGTGAACAGTAGAGGGAGATTAGTCTCTCTGGAAAAATACAGAGGGTCGGTAAGTGTGCAAAGACTGAAATGACTATAACGTTAATGGTACAGGCATGAGATGCAACTAACATGCATGTAAGAAAGACTTTATTACTAATGTTGCCTCTGGTTCCCTCATGATACTTGAAGTGCATGGTGTGATTTCCTCAGTTTTAATAAAATACTAACAAACTCTCTGGAGTTGTGCATTCATTCAATGCTGTCGGTGTGTCTACGTGGCAGGCTCGATTTTACGATGCATCTCAGGCTACTTCTTTTGAGTGATTATTAAAGGAACGTATTGTTCATAACATTAATAATGCTAACTACTGCTACATTAAATAATGTTAACAGTAATGTATGTAAAGTGTAAGGCTGGTAATATCACATATAATATGCATGCCTTCATCTGTTTTTTAAACGTTATGTAGCCAACACAGTAGGCCTATTTATTGAACATGCATAAAATAAGTAGGCTTTTTATTATTATTCAAATTAACAAAAAAAAGTGAGAGAAATTCTTAAATTGTAGTCTTCTGATTGTACAATAACTGCATATTTTGCGTGTTGAGTCGCTAGATGTCGCTGTTGACTAACGCTAAAAGACTTACGTTAAAAGTTTTGCTTTGTGATTTAACATGTTTTCATGATTTGAATTTTATTATATAGACCCACTATTTGCCTGGATATGTTCTGTTAACCCATGTTCTGTTAAAGAACCCCGAGTTCTGTTAAAGAAGAACTAATAATCAGAAATTCTCTTTGCCTATCGATAATTTTGCAGTGTGAGATCACTGGCATCTCATTGGCTGATAAGGCTTCGAAGGTCCGGGTTTTATAGAAAAGGCGTGAAACTATCATTTGGGCGATTCCGTGAAAATGTCAACCTCACCACCATGAAAAAAAAAGTTTTACCAAAGGTTTTTACTATATTAACAGCACAGACATTAACATTTGGTGGTTCAAATACCCACGTGAGGTCTCTCCAAGTTTTTTAAGCATTTCTTTTATTTTTAGTGCATGATTTGTCATAGTCAGGTAAGTGCCATTATCAGGAATGTCACAACCATAACGGTTCATATTCCTCATAAATTCACAGAAATCCTACAAAGTTTGTTGTCTCGTAAAAACCTTGTCCATTTTTTGTCACATCCATAACGCTTGTTTATTTCCCTTTTTTAAAATAGAAAACTTGTGCACAGACTGATATTTTTCTGATTTTTAAACTCTATCAACAAGGGTTCAGTAAAATATTAACAAATGGTTCAGTATATTTGTAACAAATACATTCTCTGAGCGTTTTAATGTCACATCCATGATGCAAAATGTCACATCCATAATGCTGGAATTGACCATTTGTCAATAATCGTTTGATGGCCTGAGTTTAAACACACGGGCTCTATTTAAAATAAAATTGTATCTAAAATGCTGTGTTTCAATCAATGTTTGGGTAGTTTAAACCAACAATTGAGTTTGTCCATATCTTACCCCCAGCATGCGTTTGAAAAATCTTACCAGAACTACTATAATCATAACTAGTTGTACTACTATGAACATTACTATATAAAGTCATTGTGAAAACAAAAGAAAGTGAAGTGGCAAAAAGAGAGAGCTGAAATAACAGGGACTGGAGAGGGAGAATGAGGGCACCATTAGCAGTGGCACTCAAGTCTGTTTCACCTGTTAGTGACTCAGAGTGCAGCTGGAGATTCAGTCTAATGGCTTCGTTTGGCTTTTAGACCATAATTGGTCTAACATAATCTATCTATCAAAAAATGAAAGTTGTGTGTTTGTGTAGGTCTCATTGGTTGTGAATGTGGCCAGTGAGTGTGGATTCACCGATGAACACTACGGAGATCTCCAACAGCTGCAAAAAGACTTCGGGCCTTTCCATTTCAACGTGCTGGCTTTCCCCTGCAACCAGTTCGGCCAGCAGGAGCCCGGCAGCGATAAAGAGATCGACAGTTATGTGCGGCGAGTCTACGGGGTTTCCTTTCCATTATTCAGCAAGATCGCTGTGACCGGTGCAGGGGCCAATAATGCTTACAAATATCTCGTGGGTGAGTGGAACTGTATAGTTCTTCTAGGCTTGAAAACCACAGCAAGAGGTCGATGTTACTGCAACCTCAAAGAGCAAGCAAGCAAATTATATTTCTTGAGGAAGTTGATATTATAGGATATTACCTTTAAGAATCTGTTCTCTTTGAGATGTAACGTGTATGTATGTTTTGCTTATGTATATCTGTCGCATCCTTATATTACATAGCACAACAAAATATGATTAAAGAAACATTTCGTTTTCGCATTACATCTGATCTGCTGATTAATTTGCTCTCTTCTGATCACAGATGCATCAGGAAAAGAGCCAACCTGGAACTTTTGGAAATACCTCATCGACACAGATGGTAAAGTGGTGGATGCGTGGGGTCATGACGTCTCCGTGAAGGATATCCGCCCCCGCATAGCGGATATGGTTCGGAAGCTTATCATCAAGAGGAAGGTGGAGCTGTAGTGTCACATTAGTTTCCGAGAAACTCTGAAATCTGTCAACGCTCAGACCTCAGAAATCGATGTCTTTGAAGAAACAGATGCTAATTCAAGTCTGTTTAAAGCACAAAGTGTGAGATTAGTTTGGTGCAAGCTATGATTCAATGATCAGAGACTGTCGGAAGCATTTCTTAGGCTTGTTGGGTGATTTATAAAAAAAAGAAGCACTGAGGAACTCAGCAATAAAAGACCACTTTTTAGGACCACTTACTCATGTTCTGATACGCTGAATAACACACGCCCCATCTAATGGAACCATGTGAGCAACCAAACTACTTGTATTTGTCTTTTACTTGTATTTTTTGTGGCCCAGGTGAAAAGCATGCAATCTGTATGCCATTTTTTTTACATGTAAATCATACATTTGATCACTGCAATATGCACAACGTGAGGTCTGAACTGCATAAACGCATACATGATAACCAAAACCTATTTTGTCTCTTAAGGCTTAACTGTGCGGTTGTTTTTTATACACACTTAAAGCAGAACATTTGGTAAGGACGTAATCAAGGACAGATTCAAATCTTTTTATCGCTCTTGCACGGAGGTTTTAAGGACCGAACATTTTTATACATTTCATTAGTGCAAGAATGTGCCAAATAAAGAATAAAAATACAATTTTAAACTAGGGAGATGTAAGTTCTTAAAAGGGTCCTATTCTGCTCTTTGATGCAATGATGATGATAACTAAAGCAAATCAATGTAGGAGGCCACAGAAAGAATGAGCTTTAACCATCTTATGTTTTAATGATATTTCATGCTAAAATAAAACTGTCATCTGTCATCACTTTTTTACCCTTATGAGGTTCAGAATGTGTATGCAACTCAAAACCATCAAGCAAATGTGCGCAGTCACATGCAGGTACGTGACCATTTGAAATAAATTCTGAATATATTCATAACCGAGAAGCTTCATCTTATCCATATCTCATCCGTATTTATGTGTTTATCCACATGCTGTTTTTGTGTGTTTTCAAGCGTCAACGCCACTGATTGTGGTATAATGTATGCAGGATGACGCACAAAAGTGCCACACATTCATTGATTTATGAAGCACATTTCATGTTAGGCACAAACCCTGAGCACGAGCGAGGAAATACATCATGCATTCTGAATGAACAAACAAACCGCTCTGTAAACCCGCCAGACTCTAAAATCCACGATGAAAAGTGTATAAACAAAGGGAGTGTGGTAGAGATAAGGGATGAAAGAACTGATAAAAAATCAGCATGTTCATTTGCGCTGTTATGGGAACTGAGAGCTGAGAAGGTCGAAAAAACCACAGAAGAATAAAGCAGGAATAAAATCTTCCTGATCTGCAAACATGTCACGTTACTGACCTGTTGAAGTCTTGCATATTTAAAATCCATTCGGAGTTACAAAACTTCGGTATTAGAATGTAGAGCAGAATCTAATATGAATATGAATTTGCATAATCAGAAGTAGCACAATAGAAGGGAAATATATGTAATCTCACAAAGTCTGTCAATATGTCTGGGGCATATTCCCCCTGACAAAGATAAGAAATTATACTTTGCATTAAATACCTTTTTTATATTCAATCTCCACACACTTTTATTCCTTAGCTTTGAATTCAATCTGATGAATTTAATTCGTCCACCGCTTTTAATTTTGTTACTATTGGTTGTTTTGTTTTATATTATGGAGCACTTTGGTCTTTACACGCCCATACGGAAGAAAAACATGAGTGAAATCTCTTGAACATTTTACTTATTTCTCCTAGGTGTCAATAAGATTTAATAGAGAACAAATAGAGACTTGCATTAAGTCTCAACTGTGTCTCAGATATTTCTCCTGAGAAAAAGAGTTAGAAATCTTACAAATGTCTGTCATTAGAGTTCCAGAAGAGATGTCAATAATGTGTCAAACTGAGCTCAGATTTGTCAAGTCCGCAATCAAAAGTCAATATTATTAAATATCTTATTATGAACTCAAACAATTCTCATCAAATCCAGATGATTTGACCTCTACATTTATTTTACACCTGTAGAGCCTGGCATGGCCAAATAGTTGGATCTTGTGTCTGGATCATTAAAAGAAGAGCCATTATAAACCCCCACTCCCTTTGGTCCTGGTCTCTTGATGCCAACATCAAAGGACCAGAGCCAGGCCTGGCTCCAGTGGCCAGGTTGGTTCTCCCCTGAGAGCGTTGCTAACCTCGTGGTCCCTCCATGAGACATTTACGATCCCTCCCGAGCTTCAAAGCAAGCAGAGGAGGCGTGAAAGGTTCCAGGTGGGCCCTAACAGAGACACGTAAAGGAGAATAAGGATTAAACTCGTTATTTTGGTTTGTTTGTCCAGGTCTGATCGACCTGCGGCGGGCCTCCCTTGGCTGAGGGTGTCTTGTGATAAAGGGCCGAAACGCCCAATGAGGCTGAGGTGCACAACTGACCATGTGTCACACTGGCAGGAACCATACAAAGGCCATTATCAGCAGCACCTCACCAAAAGGCATCTTTCACCCAGGATAATGGATGTGATGAAAGTGGGATCGGACACATGAGATGTCTCTCTGATAAGGCAATTATAAATATGCTATGTATTTCTATAATCATTTATCCCCCAAACACAGAGGATGCCCACCCGACGAACCCAGTGAAACCTCTGACCTCCTTTCCTCTATCCATACTCTTGACTGAATGTAAAGCACTACACACCTCTTTCCTTTTTAGGATAAACGTGGGACTTAAATGAAACCGAGTCTTTGAAAGAGCAACATTTTCCTGCTTTATTAGTAAATAAACTAAATGAAGACTGTACAACAATTGAGTTCAGTTGATTTGAAACAGAACAGGTGGAATGCTGTGTCCACAGAACGACAGGTCAGTGCTTTAGATGACTGCACACGGCTCCTTTAAAACACTGTATTGTTCACCGCTGAGTCATTTGACACGTGTGTCAATGTGCCCGCGGGCGAGCGGGTCCCGGCGATGAGGGTCAGCTCATGAGAGCACAAGGTTTGGACAGCCGACTGGTGCTTGATGACACTCTTCTTTCCTTTATTGTCTCTCGTCTCCATTCCTTAGCAACAACAGTGTGCAGTAAACTCACACTTAAATAAAACACTGAGTTGTATTCTGTGTTACAGAATATTATTGACATGTTCATCATATTTTAGTTGTGGGAACGGTTTGTGGATAATAGTCGATATTTATTGACAGCTCAATTTAGTGTCAGCATACAGTATATTGGACCTTTGGTTTACCGTGGTGGAAAAGAGACCCATTAGACTGAATTTGCTTATTTTATCAATAAAACAGACTGTAATACGTGTTTAGATGTGTGCCGTAAATGTGTACAAACAAATGAAAATGTATTGCGTAATGTAACGTTAGATTTGGTTTGTTAGATGTGTATCACACCACCTCAGACATGTAACTCTGTGTTCGTCTGTTTAAAGGTGTGATCTGATTCTTCGACAGTTAGCTGCTGTTTCTCTGGGAATATATTACATCTGTGGACAGATCTGATTTTATTCTTAGTGCATATGCTGAAAGGTCTTTATCTGTTTGATATAATATCAGCTGCTGAAACCGTAGCGAATGATAGTCTTTATCAGAAATTAGTTTTTAATAGAGCCAACAGAGGTCAGATGTGTATTTTTAATATCAGCCAACAGAGATGAAGGTAAACGTGTCCTGCACATTGCTCCTGTTTTGGTTATCAATCAGAGAGAGGAGGAAAAGGGTGGAGACGGTGAAGGTGTTGGGTGGGGGAGAGAGAAAGAAAGAGAGAGGAAAATAACCCTGTTCGCCTTCATCATTCAGAACTGTCATAGACTGCGTCATATGCCTCTGAGGCCTCGGGTTCTTTTCTGAAAATAAATGATAATATTTGCAGGTAATATTCATTTTAATAGTAATAGTATTAAGCAAAAAGGAATTGAATCGATAGGGAAGCTGACTGATTAAATCTCTTAGATGGTGTGTGACCTGAATCTGCACGAGTCAACAATCTTCAGTCACATTTCGGATGGGACCGTCTTTGAACACACCATTCCCTGACCCAAACCTGTTAAACTGCAGCTCTAGCCAGGACAGGATCGTGAAATGACCTTTGGGCAACTGATAGGAATGAAGGATTTCAGTGTATAAAACGTCTAAGGAATGAACCTGACAGGGCCGGTACTGTTGCATGTGCTACACTACACCTATCAAAAAAGAGAGGAGACCTGTGATGGAGGCGCAGCCTAATGATGATGATCTCCAAACCACTACACTTAAACCACTACACTGTGCATCATGAGATAGAACTTTTGGAATACCATTTCTTTATTATACTTAAATTAAAAACAACACCAACATGCTTAGGCCCACATGCATTTTATTTTGATTCTTCATGGATAATAGGCAGGTATCAGTGTCATCTTTTACCTGCAATAAGAGATGTTAGGTCAGTAAACAATATAGAAATAGTTTCTAAATCTCCAATCTTTTTAAAACTAAATCACCAGTTTGAGGTTTGTGTTCTTCATATTGGTAAGGTCAGTGTATTGAAGTTTTGTCTTTTTTTGCATATATTCAACCTTTAAAGACTTTAAAAAGTTTATACATGGATGTGGCTCGTGCCTTTTGTAGAGAGAAATCAATAATTCACAATACATTAAAAGCAAGAAAATAGCACCAAAATCATATTTTCCTCATCTCTGTACCACTTTTCTGTGCAGACTCAGCAGATGTATGCCTTTCAGATGATGTGGACTCCTGCAACTGCTACTAAGTTTATCCAACTTTATTTTGTGGGGGGGGCACCATCGCATTGCAATTAACCACTACAAAAGAGAATTTATAAAAAAAAAACTAAAAGTTAATTTATCAGTTATACAACTTCAGTTTACAACTGCTTTAAAATTTAATAAATATCTCTGAAAGTAATCTGTCTGTGCATCGTTTGAAGAGTTAATAAGGTTTAAAATGTTGTCATAATCTTCATGCAGCGGTAAAATAATATGGACGTAACTACTGTACGTCTTTTGACGTAACAACCAGCCAATAGCAGCCCTGCTCATCACTGGTTCTTCTATCGATATATGCTGCCTTTTCAAACAGCGTCCAATGATCCCAGACAATTTAATCCAGATAATCATCAACAACAGGTGTTTTCGAAGAACCGAATTATCCAGATCATGATTAGCGGGATTAGGTCATCTCGGATATTTCGTTTGATCTTGGATGTAGTAAGCCACGTACGAAGAACGGGCCCCTGAGGGGGCATTAAAAGCAAACACTGCAAATATTAAAAAAGCAAATATGTCCTTCGGACATCACGTTTGCCCACTATTGTATGTACACTAGATAGCACACATGGACTAAAAGCCACAAATCTTCTTTACTCATTAAAAGAAACCACAGTTCTACATTCAAAGCAAAAATGTGTTTAACATTTAACATCAGGTGTAACATTTGGAAAAACAGCTTTTAACAAGTCTGGTGCCAAACGTGTCAACAAAGCAACACTTCAAACACATCAAGAAATGCAGTACAATTAAAACATCTTTGTAAGTCTGGAGTCCTGCTGAAGTTGAACTTGAGCTCAAAGCTGAATTAAAGGCATTAGAACAGGGAGAGGACACATGCTGGTGTAATGAGCTTCGTCAACTCTTTTTGATGGCCACAGCAAGAACCTGAAACACTTTTCATCTGGTTCATTTCAGTTCCGCTGTTGAGAAAGCACTTCACATGAGTTTGAGTCAAGGGTAACAAAGCTCCAACGCGGCGTTATTACCTCCTGAAGTTCAGATACTGATAGAACGCCTCTCAAAGAGTCTCACAAAGTTTGTTTCTAGGAAACAAGAGTTTCTTTTTTTGGTTTAAAATGAGTTTAAAGGCAAGTCATTGAGGCAGTTCACCGATATCATTTACTTTGTCCGACAGCACTTGTTGGAATACACCACATCTTCCAGGTTTAAACATCTGATCACTGGATAAAACAGGTGACTTACGGGTAATGTCCTCTTTGTATGGGCAGCTCTTGTATTTATGAAGGACCCTCTACGTTGATGGTGGTGACCGTGGCCATGAAGCAGCGCTGGAACAGACGGTCTGGGTCGGGTGGCTGGTTGTCACAGTCCAGTTTACCGCCCAGGAAATGCTTGCGGAAACCCTGCGGTCCTGATGGTGCACTAGGGTGACTCGGGCCCTCCTGAGGACTGGGACTAGAACCTAGAAATGAAAAACACATACTGTAGCAACTAAGGTCCAATAGAAAACTACGAATATGCATTTTGCATTCATGAGAGATTGAAGATTTACTGATTTCATTAACAATTTTACTCAAGTAATGATTCTAACTGTATTATACAATACACGTCACGTACACAATTCTTTCATTATTATTAAAGGGATGGTGCAACAAAAAAATGAAAATTCATTATGTACTCGTGACTTTCTTCTGCAGAACCGAAAGATGATATTTTGAAGAATTTTGAGAACCAAACGACATTGATCCCCACTGACTTCTAGTTGTGTGGACAGTGCGCAAAACCACTGAAACATTTCTCAAAATATCTTCTTTTGTTTTCCACAGAAGAACGATTCATACAGATTTCGAAAGGCACAAGGATGAATACAGTGAAAATTATTCTTATACACACCAATATAAGCACCAAACCCTTAGTCGGCTGAGATTTTAATGGAAGTACGTCATCACCCTGCCTGCATATACAGTAATCTATACAGCATCATTTAAAACACTGCAAGTTTTAGCCCAGCCAACAGGGCCATGTTCGAATGGTTTAATTCATTTGTAAGGATATCGTCAAAAACGCAAAGCAACACTTTGGATGGGAGACTGTGATTCATATTTTGAATTGTAATACTGTTGGATTAAAAAGTCATTTCAAAACTAATGAGCGACACCTGCTGTTCCTGGCTGCATTTACAACCACGTGAAGCTTATTTCGCGTCTTAAAAAAAAAAAAAGAGCGCTTCATACACAGATCTTAAGTCAAGACGGACTGCTCCTGTGAGGGACTCTGTACAGTTTTTAAAAGACGAACTTTAAAATGTGGACCGCTTATCTCAAACAAATAGATAACAATCATGAAACTAATGTGCTAATAGTTTAAAAAGAGAGTTCAAATAGATTTATGAAATCATCAGTGAACTGTATGGTCTGTGCACTGTGCGTAAACTGGATTTACAAGGATTCTTGTGTTTTACCAACTTGTTGTCAAAAATCTTTTGGAATATATCACATCATGTAATGTGCAATAAGGAAAACGTATAATGTTTAAAAATGTAAAAAGGCAGCTTTTGCACATGATCTTTTGTATAACGTTTATCAGATTAATGGCCAGCCGACGATACAGCAGCTTTATGATATGTGCATGTGGCCCGTGTAACGCTTTGCAGTTCGCTTTTAAATGCAAAAGAATGATGATTTACTGTCATAACAACTGAATCAATAAAATTGCTAAATATCCGTCATCAAGTATTAAAATCATCATCCCATTCCTCTGTAAAGTGGTGGACAGTATGTTGATGTAGTGCTGTCAATGTGTAAGTTTACATTTTGCTTTAAACGAATGACTTGAAGTACAGCAGAAACGCGTTTGTTTACATTGAACCGGAAGTTACAACCCATCATTCGCGCAAAGCGTCACGGGGCATAGGAAGCTTGTGGATAGAAAAGCCATCTAGAGAAATGCAGATGAGTTACTCATGTTTTTCGGTGAGTTACAGGGGTCTCTAATGAACTGATACACTCATTAATAATCATCTGCTCATTTTATACCTGCTGTAATTTAACATTAAGTATTTTGCTCAAGGACACAACAGTTTTTAAGAAATCCATTACCATATATAAGAGTCAAATTAGGGCATGTTATAAAAAAGAGCCACTACCAGAGATAATAATAACAAAATCCACTTTACTTGTGTTCATAACATCTAAATATTATCATGTGTATGTAAGCTTTTATTTCCAAGGATAAACTGAGAGTATATCAGCTAGATATTTGAGTTTATGCAACTGGAAGCCCAAATGATGCCATTTACAAAACACTGCAATAAAGGGATAATTCACTCAAAAACAGTAATTCTGTCATCATTTAGTCACTTATATGTCATTCAAAACCGGTAAATGACTCTTTCATCCGTGGAACACAAAAGAAGATATTTTGAAGAACGTTGACTTTCATTGTATGAACACAAAACCAGGTTTTCAAAATACAGGTTTTGAATGACATGAGGATGAATTTTGGGTCTCTTTGTCACACATCAGATGTTACGGTCTATACATCACATGAATGAAGCTTTCGATTTATTTCTTCTCATTGGCCAGTATATCTCGTACAGTGTAACCTTGAGGGTCATTATGTCACTTTGAAAGGGAAAATATGACAAACAAATCTTTGTGAAAAAGGAAAAGTGGCATGTATCTTATTTTGCTTGTGGGTTGGGCTGTTTTCTTGTGTAAATGCTGAAGAAACATAAGATTTGTTGCCTGAATATCTAACACAGGTATTTTATAACCCATGTTTTCCTTTTAAATCAGGCATTTGTGCAGACAGGAGAAAGGAAGACACACGAGGCTTTGAAAAAGGCAAGTAGAATAAGAAAAACAGCATCGATCTGCAGAGCCTTTATCGAAGCCCTTTTATCCGCTACACAATAAGAAAGAAAACTATAAAGTGTCTGCTAAATTACACGAAGGGATATGCTCGTTTCAGAGTTTGGGAAGACGAACAATGTGTATGTTGAGGATAGTTTATAAACGTCAAAACTTTACAAATTGAAGTTTGATGATAACTGCAGACTGAGCAAAACTTACATCATCATGACGCTGGGGTGGTTGCCATGAGTGTTGCTATGCAAGTGTTGAAGCGTTCTGTGTGGTCCAATTCTTTAAAAGCGAGGGGCGAACGACACGCACAAGTAGCACTGAAAACACTGCGTCAAAGTGGTACTTGTCTTTAAAATCAATGCAAATGCTTTCAGTTTGAATAGAAAAACAGGTCAATAATGAAGTGATCTGAAACTATCTCAAAGAAAAAGTCATTTTGTTTAACCCAATCTCTCTACCTTACAACAGCATGCTACATAAACATTTCAAAAGCATCTGAATCTGTTCAGCGCTTTTTGCCTGGCTTTAAGGCTTTCATAAACTTGTGAACCGAGATCTTCTGAGAGCCTGTCGACTGGTAACGAACCGTCTAATACCAGCGTGTGTGTTTTTAATGTCGCTCTCTCATTCTCTCTCTCCCTCTCATATCTGAGTAGTTATTATAAGAACACACTTCATTTTGATGAGTGGTGAAACAAATTAGTTTTTTTTGCATGTTAAAGTGTTAACAGAAGCAATAATTACACTTCAGGTCTCTGGACAATGTCACAGCTCAGCATAAAGAGCTTGATATGCCACTTTAACTGTGATTCAACACATCACCTTCATAAGGTACATACAGTGCTAAAAAGATTATTAGACCACCTGTTGTAATAAAGGGAAAGTTATAATAAAGAGACTTTTTTTAGGTATCTATCAAAAAGTGTAATTGTCATTTATAAGCCAAATAACAAACTGAAACAACTAAATAATCTTTACTAATGTTTTTATAGCCAAACTGTGTCGGCACATTCAACTTCTCTCAGAAGTCAGAAATGAATCAAGCGTGACATTTGAACCTTTTCAATCCAGTGTGTGAAATTTAGCGGCATCTAGCGGTGAGGTTGTGAAATGCAACCAACGGCTCACTCCACCCCTACCTTTGGAAGCACTACAGTGACTGACACAGCACTAAGACGTCGTCACATTTTCGCTGCTTTGCCGAAATGCGTTCTGTAAAGCAGTTTGTCCATTTAGGGCTATGATAGAAACAACATGGCGAATCCCATGTAAGGGGACCCGCGGTGTATGTAGATAAAAATAGCTCATTCAAAGGTAATAAAAACATAACATTTCATTATGTAAGGTCTTATAAACCTCTGAAGACATAGTTATGTATATAACATTGCATTTCTGTCAATGGATCCTCCAAAAAAATACACATTGGACCTTTGCATTAAAATCCATATGGCTAAAAATGAAAACACTTAGGGTGTAAAAACACAACCCCCTAGCCAAGCAGCAATTTTCTCATATTTAAAGGCTTTTAGTACTAAAAAAGGTGCATTACTATGCAGTGGAATGGCGCCATAACAGCCTCTATAGTCTCATTTCCTGCATTCCAATGAAGGTTGTAGGCTTTCCATCTAGTGTCTTTGGCAGTGGTGTAAAGTATTGGAGTAAATGTACTTAGTTACTTTACTTAAGTATCTTTTTGGCTACTTTGTAGTTGTACTGAGTATTAAAGATATTAGCAACTTTTACTCTCTACTTGACTACATTTTTGAACAAGTATATGTACTCTTTACTCCACTACATTTGTAATGACTAATGCAATTACACATTACATTTTGCATGCCACGTATCTTATAATTAATATTGCCATTCACAGGGCATTGAAGGTACTTCAATCTTGTGGATTTTGCCATAACTTACAAAAACTTGTCAACATGGCTTCTTTATATGAATATGAGTGCAGTATCAGGTAGATGTCAATCGCTGGCGGTTTATACATGGTTAGCCCTTACCCACTATTTCTACAGTAATATATTGGCAACACTTTTGCCAGCTAGTTACTGTAGGTCACACATCTACAAAAGCTCTTGTTTTTAAAACTAACTCTTCCTAAATGTGCTCTAAACATGTTTGCTCAAAATTTGACCATATGGTGGGACTATTGCCATGAAGTGATGTAAACCAGTAAAAAGAATGTATAGTATTTCAATTTTCAAAAGTGCTCTCACACTATATAGACAAAATATTAACCTATAGAATGAGTCGGACACAGAGAAATGAACAATTCACATATGAATCTCAACAATGGTGACAATCAACTGAACAGCTTCATGCTGCAATGCATGCTGGGTACATAGTACAAAACTCATTCATGATTGTTTGTCACCATTGATGAGGTTTGTATGTCAAGTGTCTAACTGTGTCTCAATTGCAAAGAAAGATTTTCTGACAGAGATCTTTCCATTATAACATGTAATCACTTTACCAAACATATCTTAATAAATCTTAAATGCTATATTATTATTATTTAATGATTGAATTCTTTCAGATGTATCTTCAGTTACTAAGCAAACATAAAGTTGCGGTTCCTGTAAAGTCCCTTTCAGTGTTATTGTATAAGTGTACATTTTAAAGCTACAAGAAAGTCAAAGAGTCCAACCAAAGCAAACACTGATCGCCATAATGGTGACTTAAAACATAATTGAACCACTATGAACTAGAGTTAAATCTCAATAAGATCTTACACAGATGACAGAAATAAAGTGAAAGTGGTGTCTGTAATATGTGAAGATGTTATTGATGTTTGTGTTTAATTCTCCTCTGGTGAAATCTTGACAGATTTATTGTGTTCATCTGTTATTTACACTTGTTCATCTAAGACTGTGTGACTTAAGTGCGTTAATAGATTCTTTAATAATGTATCTTCAAACAGCCATTGCAGTAGTTTACTGTAAAACACCTACAGTAACTAGCTGGCAACAGTGTTGCCAATGTATTACTGTAGAAATGGCAGGTAAGGGCTAACAGTGTATGTGAAATGAGGACATGACTGCAGCTGGCCATGAGGCCCAAACCAGCATGTCCAGTGCAAAAAGGCTTTGACTTTTTAATTCTACTTAACATTATTTTATTTATCTGTTATATTGAAGAGACCTTTTTGAAGGACTTTGGTTTACTTATGAGCACTTGAGCTTAAATGAGACTTAGGGTGTTTGTAATGACGTAGGTTATGGTGTCGACCATGATTTGTTGCAATTTTGAGGTGTTCAGTCTTATTATGATTTAAGAAAATAAATGCGATTGCTCACCTCACAAATCAACTGTTTCTAGTTTTTCACTGATGTGTCTCTTAAGTGTTGAGGACTAGTGCTGCTTTGAGCCTACATTCAGTATGAGTAAAATACTCAAGTACTGTTAAAATCAGATACTCAAAGACTTTTACTCAAGTCGTTTTGGAATTGGTGACTTGTAACTTGTAATGGAGTAATTTTCACTGCAAGGTATCTGTACTTTTACTTAAGTATGGTTTTCAGGTACTCTTTACACCTCTGGTCTTTGGTAACGCGGATTTGACGCCATTGACAGACGACTGCCAGATACGGCCTCGTGTCACTGTTTAAAATGACAATTTTCTCACGATTTACAAATAGTTGGAAACATTTGAGATATTGCAAGTACTCAAATAAACAAAATACTGTATATAACACTGGCCTAGTGGTTTTTAGATATTTAACTGCAAAAAAGTTAAGGTAAATGCCGGTTCTCTGTTTACCTTTGCAGTCAATATCTTTGCAGTCACAAATAGTGACAAGAGCTTTATTGAGCACCTTTATGCTTTAATAAAGACAAAGAATCAACTGACAGAGACAAAATCGCCAACCTCTTATTGCTGAAAGGTCTTTTAACTGCTGTTAATAATGCCTATGCTGTGTGCCATTTGTCGGTTTATTTTATAAACTTTAATAAAAACATCGGTCCGCACATCCATCATGAACCTTGCGTGATGCCAATAGCTTTACTCCAACAAATGAATGCCCTTGCTGAACTCGTGATATTTGATGTGAGACTCTCGCCGGTCTGAAAACATTTCTTGCACATAAGCAATCGATTTGGCATTTTAGAAAGTTTGTGTTGCCACCTAAACTCCCATATCCTTCTGTATCTCCTCATGCCCACAAATATTCTGTTTGAGGAAAAAACTTCAACAATAGACGATTTCCCAGGAGACTGAGTGACAACATCAGGACCATCGCTTCCTCCAATAACAGACCGTTTACTCTTCTCTCATCCTGAAAGCATCGCCAGTGCCATTATCAACCTTTCACCGCCTCACCAAGAGACTCTGAACCTGCTGAACTCTGCTTTAGAACTGAATTTTTTCATGCGTGATTGTCCAGCTAGTCTGACAGATTTGCTCAGTAAACAGGAAAATACATGAATGCGTTTTTCCTCAAATGTACAATGCTTTAGGAAAAGTGTCACCTAATAATAAAAAAAGATGTAGTTGTGTATTTGTGTGACTCATACTTGGAGCTCGCAGAGGCAGTCCGTTGTCCAGTCCTCTGGGTTTAGTGGCAATGAACAGATAGCAAAGCACACAGAGAGTTATGATGAATGCTAGGAGCACCACCGCCGCGATAGACAGACCCACCAGAGCCCCCAAACTGCAAAGAGAGAGAGAAACGAATAAAAGTTTTATTGCGTACAGGATGAGTAGCATTTAGATATTCTTAAAGCTGAGAATATATAATAATAATGATTTGAGCTGTCAAGTTAGAATTTGCAGGAAAACATGTTTTTAACCCGCTTGAAATGAGTGTGTATTTTAGTACCCTGCAATTTTTTGTTTCAAACAAAGATGGCGATAGAGAGGAAAAAGAAGAAAACGTCTTATTTGAGGTCACCATCATTGAAATGAGCGTCTTACTTAAAATACTGCAAATGCTCCTTTTCTGAATAACTGAAGCATGTTGAAGAGAAAAGTGTTTTTACTGAACATTTCATTGCAGAGAATAGCAGCAGAACTCTGTGTTCCATGGAAGCAATAAATTCATGCAGGTTTGAAATCGATAAATGATGTTGATGCGTGTGTGAAGAAGAGCTTTAAAAAGACAATTAGAAATAAAAGCAAAGGTAGAAAATAAGAACGAGAGAAACAGAGTGGTGAACAAAATAAAACCGTAAAATAAATAATACTATGTATTACATAGCAAAGCGTTTGCATTCATGTGCAAAACACAAATGTAATTCAGGTTATTTCTAAAGGAAAAAAAAAACATTTTAGCAATAAACACAAAGTAAAAAACAGTATTAGGGATGCACCGATACCATTTTTTAAAGACCGAGTACGAGTACCAATACTTTTTTTCTGGTACTCGCCGATACCGATACCTATAACCGATGCCTGTATAATGTACAATTATGTTAATAAACCAGTATCTTACTGGTACATTTTTTTTCTTTTGTTTTTAGGTCAACTTAAATTTAAGTACTATTTTTAAATTAAGTTCAATTTTTTTATGATAAGTAGCACAATTTTATTAGCACATTTACTTCAGTTTGCTAAAGTAAACAATATACTCTGTGGTTGAATTATAAAAAATTCAAGGGGGGTGGTGTGGTAAAATGTGAGTGTATTATAACTTGTTCAAGTCAACCGGACTTTTATTTTGACGGATCGCCGCAAATGGTGTTTGTTATGTGTTCGTGTCCTCGTGCAGTGAAACGCTGGCTCTGAAAGCTTCACAAACACAATGCGTTCAGGTTCAGTACACACAACCGCACCACTATTTCACACACAGTCACGCAAAACAAGCAGAATACATATTTAAACAGTATCTGAATATTTCGTTAGCTGTTAGCGGTTCCGCGCTAATTTCTTGTTAGGAAATAATACATTTGCCAGATTCCGTGTCATTCCGTGTTGTACAGCAAATTCTGTTTTTATGCCTGGATTCCTCGATTCCGTCCGCGTTTTCCGCATTGCGGAAATCATAGGGCTCTATGTATGTCACGTGAGGTATCGGTCTTTGGTATCGGTGTGTCATTACGAGTAGGAGTACATGAGCTTGGTATCGGGCCGATACCCTGGTATCGGTGCATCCCTAAACAGTATAGAAATACAATTTGTATATGTGTATTAGCAATAGCTGTTTAAACAGTTGTCTGTACACTGAAAAAAGGTTTTCATTGAAACAACTTAAAACATTTAGGGTAAGGATTCACATCTATATTTTATAAGTTGATCCAATGAAAAATAAATAACTTGCTCTAAATAGTATTTTCTATGTCTATCAAAACTATTTCATACAACTTATCACAAATTATATATTTCTTGTTGAAGTAAGTCAATTAATTTAAATTCTATTTTTGATGCAAACAAAAAGATATAGATTTAATCAAAACAAAAATTCTTATTTAAGAAATAATATTTATAATTATTTGTTTTCTCAAATCAAATAGATATAGATTTAATCAAACAATTGTTTCTCATTTAAGAAATATGTATTAGTAATTATTTGCTTTATCCAAACAAATATATATAGATCTAAATAAACAATTATTTATCATTAAAAAATACAAGTTAATAGAAATTATTTGTTTTAAACAAAAGGATATGGATTTAATAAAACATGATTGCATTAAGGAACATTAATATTTAATCCTATCCAAAATCTAATAAAAAAGACACCAATAATTTTCATTACATCAATATTTATTAACTTATACATTACTTCCATACATCCACAATTTCTGTACTCAAGTATCAGATTTTTTACTTCTAAGAGCTGGCAAACATTGACCTTAGAAAACAACATCCTTTATTGTCCCTCAAGTATGATGCTAATGTCTTTGGATACTGCTTGTGCATCTCTGATGACGAATATTGCCATGGTTTCCTGCTGAAGAATTTGTTCAGCCTCTTCCTAGACACCAGGAAAAGAATTTAGAAAGGAGAAAAAAAGCCCACTCAAGCTCAGTGACTCAATTATGTTTTAAAGCTTAATCTTATATCACTTTCCTTACAAAAGTACGAAAGCAATTTTAACTATTTAATAAGATTTAAAATAGCATTTTAGTAAAACAAATTTTGTAATTTACTTTATAATGATTAGTTTAAACATGTCATAACTACTAAACATGTCCATTGAAAACGATGGTTAATTTTGGATGAAAGCAACATGGCTTCAGTTCGGACATTTCCCGTGTTTATCCGGAAGTTATAAAAATGATGCACATTCAAAAACGTTGTATAAGGTGCACAAATCGCTTCTCATAATAGGGTTTATGTACTGATGTTAGTCAGTTTATTTACGACAGTGGGGGCTAATAATGACAGCAGTGGACAAACGGTGGTGTTTTCAAGAAATAAAACTGTAATAAAGTTTTAGCGATCTTACCTGAGCCACCACATGTATCCATACTCGTATGGGAAGAAGCTGTTGGGATCGTCGCAGCAGTATTTGACGTCATTGAACCCGCAGCAGAAGATCGCGCGCTCGTCGCCCTCAGGTTTGGGGCACGTGAAGGCGCTGACAAACACGTTCTCCGCGTTATAATAGTTCTCGCAATCCGCACTCATGCTGCCGGGAATTCGAACCTTGAACCTGCCACTTGTTAAAAAACGCTACATCAGACTGTTGTGTGTGACTCCATCGGGAACGACTGGTGCGAGACTCATCTGAGGCGACTGAAAAGAAGACGCGCGATCATCTGCACGCGAAACACTGCAAGCATCCTTTACGACCTCTCTCTCTCTCTCTCTCTCTCTCTCTCTCTCTCTCTCTCTCTCTCTCGATCGAAAGGACTACACACAATGCAAGATTTAGAGACAGACAGAATTAATTTTCTGATCTATTAAAGGGAAATGACAACAAACACAGTGTGTTGAATACATTACTACATCACAAAATATAGAGCACTGCACTGTTTTCTATATATTTTTGCTTAAATCTTTCTTAAAGATTGTTGAAACAACCTAACCACAGAACTTTCTTAAAAACTGTAAACTGCTGGTGCACAACGGAGCAAAGAGACAAATATTTTTTATACAAGATACTTGATAAATAAAAACTGTACTGTAAACTATTTGGGATTTTCAAAGTGCAGTTCAGTGATTTTTTTTTCTCCAGCTTCAGCGTCTACAAAAGTGATGTATGTATTTTTCTCTGCAGTTTTTCACATTTTAGAATCATTTTAGAAGATTGATGGCGTGGAGTGTCACTACATATGCTGTAGGAGTTGCGAGCGGCAGATGTGTTTTGTCACTACAGACCGGCCGTAAAGCATCCGGATGATCACCTGAAGCCCACGTTCACGTCAAGATGCAACGTTGCCACGGTAACACGGCAGCATCCATGCGGCGAGGGTCCACAGTGCCGTCCAGAGGAAAATGAGCAGAGGTAGTTGAACAGTCACATTAGAAAAGCAGGCTGAATGAATGTGTGCTGGTTCTTTTTACCTGAGAACCTGTTTGAGTTGTGAGACTGACACATAGACTCTGACCCATTTAATGAGCCTGTTGAGCTTTGGTCCTGTGTGCTCAGTGGAGAGATTAAAAAAAGGATGTGGTTCAGCGAGGACATGGCAGGGCTGGGGCAGGGTGGCAGAGGAGCAAGGCTAGTTAACAGCAAAATAAAACAAGAAATGTTTGCCTGAGAAGGGTCAGAGCGAGAAAAAGACCATTAAGCCCGAGTATGAGAACAGCGGGTAAGGGCGGTTGATTGAAATGATTGAAGTTGAGTGATGTTGGTGTCGGCGTGACCTTGTGGTCAACCACTGTATATGTTGAGTGTTTTTTTTCCTCTTGATGGAAAATCCACGTTGCACACAATCAGCATGGAACGCAGCTTTCAGACATGCCATTTATTTTTTGCACGTAAAACCTATGCAGTGTGCAGATGTATTCCTGCAGAAATCCTGATTCATTTGTAAGTTTTTACAAAAGTTCATACTTGTTTCAAATTTAATTTGTATTTTATTAATTGGTTAAAGAATGAACAAACATCAGTTGCCGAGCAATTCACATTGGCAAGTTTATAATACATATGTACAAACTGAGCTGTCAGATATGCGGGATAGTCATGATTTACTCTCCCTTATGTCATTTCAAACCTGTCTGACTTTCTTTCTTCTGCAGAACACAAAAGAAGATATTTTGAAGAATGTTGATAACCAAACAACACTGGATGCCATTGACTTCCATTGTATGAAGAGAAAACCTCGGAGACATCACTCAAAATATCTTCTTTTGTGCTCCACAGAAGAAAGAGTCACATACAGGTTTTAAACGACATGAAGGTGAATAAATGATGACCTTCTTTATTTTGGGGTGAACTGTACCTTTAAGAACAGTACAGAAGTAACCTGCAATTTCATGTTTCTAACAGAGATGTGAGAAAGAGGCAACTGTTATGGATTGCAGTAAACAAACTTATAAATTATTTTTAGCCCATGAGTCTTAAAGGAGTCATTCGCCGGAAGTACGTGTTTTTCTTTGTCTTTGGTGTGTTATAAGTTGCCCATGCATGTATTAGACACGTGAAATTGCAAAAATTTAAGTGTCGGAACAAAAGATGTATTTTATCTAGAAGCGAATGCTCACCCAGACCTGCCTGAAACGCCTCGTGTAACCACACCCCCACAACTTGACGTCAGCTCGTGGAGTGATTTGACTAAAACCGCCCAAATGTATACACAAGTGAGGTGGGCGTACCTGTCAGTACAATTGCTTTGGAACCTGATGTTCCAAATATGGTAAGAGGCGTTACATTTCCCTCACACAATTGCAGTATTCCACCAATCACTACACAGTAGTGAACTGGCCAATCATAGCACACCTCGCTTTTCAGAGCCATGAGCTTTGTAAAATATCCTCGCGTTTCAGAGAGGCGGGGCAAAGAGGAGATACAAACATGCACGGTATGTGGAAAATACAGTGTTTTTTAACCTTAAATCATGTATACACATTGTTGTCACGGTCCTGCCTTCCTGGTTCTGTATTTCTAGTCATGTGGCAGGATCGGGACGGAGCCCTTAGGTTATATGTGGGAAAGCCATGAGATGTTTTTGACATCTCATGTGTTTTCTCGTGTCTCGTCATTGGCCCCGCCCCTCTCGTTTCGTGTATTGCCTCCCTGCCGTGTCTAATGTTTCCCACCTGCCCTGTGTCATTATCCCTCGTTTGTCTTACCCTATTTAATGCCCTCTTGTTTCATTGTCCTGGGCTCTTGCGTTGTGTGTGTGTGTATGAATACCTGTCACACGGTAAGTCATGCCAGTGTCGTGTCGTGTCGTGTCGTGTCGTGTCGTGTCGTGTCGTGTCGTGTCGTGTCGTGTCGTGTCGTGTCGTGTCGTGTCGTGTCGTGTTCCTGTTTCCTGGTCCCTTAGTTTTTATACCTTGTCCTGTTTAAGACGTTGTGTCGTGTTCTGTTTAGTTTGTTTTGGCCCCCCGTGGGAAGTCTTTGTTTTGTTGTATTTTGCCTTTGTTTAGTTTTAGTTTTTCCCCATCGTGGGTGTTTTATTTGTTATTAATTAAAATCTTTTGTGTTAACCCCTTCACGCCTGCCTGCAATTGGGTTCTTTCCACGCCAGCCTTGACACATTGTAATACATCTAAAGCAAACAATAATATTCGTTTTAGCTGCGTAAAATGACCCCTTTAATTATTTATGAATAACATATTAATGTGCATTATAGTGTGACATGTTGTAAAATGCTGTCTGTGTAGGTGTACTGTTGGCTAATGAGAGGTCTGAAACATCATCACGAAGAGTCCAATGCACATGTGTTGTATCCGGATTTGACAATTGTTTTAATGATCTTGATGCAGCTGACCAGATTGCCTTCACAGAGTAAGTAAGCGAGAGAGATGAATTGTACATTTTATGATATAATTGCGGCGCCGGTGATAGGGTGTTGTGTGGGAGGTTTTTTGGTGTGGTTGCGAAGGTGTTCTGAGTGGTATTTATCTTTTGCTGTACAGAAAACATCAGTACAGTGTTTTCGGTGGGGCTGCACAATATATTAAAATTATCGAAATATTGCAGATGTGCATATTACAGTGGTTAATAAAATTTGATAAAAGTTGATGCAAATAGCATAGAGAATGGTGCATGAACGATAGTGTCTGTGCATACATATTGGGTAATTTTACTTTACAATACATAGTTCAAAATAATAATTCAAGTACATACAAATTTCAAATATTATTATATTACATGTTTTATATTGCATTGTTTAGCAAGTTATGGCATCTCACATACACTCACTTACATATGTTCTTAAACATTCCTGGATTTTGTAAATTATGCCTTAACATAATTTTCTGTAACTGTAAGCACGTGGTTTCTAATATGTTCATAAAGGGATACTACACCCAAAAATGAAAATTCTCTCATGAATTATTCACTCTCGAGTAGTTCCAAACCTATATACATTTCTTTGTTCTGTTGAACACAAAGAAAGATATTTGGAAAGATGTGAGCAACTGAGATTTTTGAGGTAGTCAAAAAATGGTAGTCAAAGGTGCCCCGGAACTAATTTCTTCAAAATATCTCATTTTGTGTTTAACAACAAAAATATGCAGTCTTTTTTTCTACTATGGTAGTCAATGGTGCCTCAGAAATCTCAGTGGCTGACATTCATCCAAATATCTTTCTTTGCGTTCAACAGAACAAAGACATTTAAACAGGTTTGGAACAATTTAAGGATGAGTAATTCATGACAGAATTTTCATTTTTGGGTAGACTACTGTATCTCTTTAAATGGTTGCTATGACGTTGTTAGGTTGATGCAGCGGTGCAGACCATTCATTGCAGCTGGGACTTGCTGGTCTCTAGATAGACTCAGGTCCGTCTGCAATTCAAATCTATTGGATTTGATCATCCGCCAGACAAGAAACGTAAATCCCATTGCTTAGAAAAATAGTTCAGACAGACAGATTTGTATTTGCAGTTTGTGTAATTATTGCGAATAAACCGAACGAGAAAAAAAACAGTTGTGAAATCGACACAATGTTAGTGGGCGTGTTGCTCTTCTTATGACAGAGACATTAACATCATTAATGAGTGTGTGCATGTGTGCGCCAGCCGCTAGGCATTTGACTAATCTCTGCTAATCCTGACCCGATGAAACCAGATTGAGCAGAAATATTGGCAAAAGAGTGGGATTATAGAGAATGGAGTCTGGGGAGCCGTGACGTAAACCGTGACAAATACGCAATGGCACAGACGCACGTGCATTTCCTCTGGTTGTCTGCATTTATTTTTTCCACTTGGGAAATAAGACTCGCCGCTATGCCTGGCAAAGGGGTCATGTGTACTGTCCCGGGCTGCGGTAAACAGTGGTGTACATGTGTGACGGCCAGACTGGGTCGGATAATTCTTACACTTGTAACCATCCGCTGGCGACTGTCCCGATTGAAACACGACATGACGCACAAGTCCTGTTTCACATCGTCCTGAAAATCTTTCCACCATTGTGCATTTATTTATAAGTGAACAAGAACATGCGCTTGTATTTCCACCGCCAGAACGAAATGTGACCGCTTTGAGGTACTTTTACGTCAGTCCAGTGTGTATTTGTACCTTATTTTTGCCCATGTTCATTATCTAGATTTTGGGCAACCGTTTGTCAGTACTGAATGTCCCTTATATAAAAACTTAGTATAATTCAAATTTAATTTAAGCGTACCTAAGTAAAGTTCAAGTATATTGTCAATTATACTTTATATAGTAAGTCAGTGTACTAGTACTGTAGTATTCTTGTACTGTGAGTACCATTTCAATACTGCTTAGGAAAGACTGGTTGACTCTTTAGTTTATAAAAGTGTACTTTTAAGTATTCTTTAACGTCATACTTATAGTATATTATTTAAATATAGGTTTTGCACTGTAAGTATACTACTATGTTCCTATTTAGACATTTTTTAATACTTGAAATATCCCCTTAACTGTACTTTTGGTGTAGATTTTAGGTACTGCATATCTCAAGTCAAGTATACTTAAGTGTAATTTTGAGCATACTTCTGACTAGCACATAAAGAATACAATATTTCTGAGAAGTACATAAAAGGGCTTTTCGCACTGCACTTAACCCCGGGTTAGAATCATTCGACCAGACTCTTAGCTACGAACAGCCAATCAAAAACTGAACAGCGATTACCTCATATCACAAGATGTGTACAGACCACTGATCTATATAAATGACTGGATTGCGCCTTGAACGCTAAATCAATGGCAGGAGGTGAAGCCACCGGAAGCGATCGCGCCGCCATCTTGGTATGCCCAACTGACAGAGAGCGCCATTGACTTAGTCAAAATGACGATCTAAAAAAACCTGTTTTTCAGGTTATTAGGCACACAATAAGTTTTTAGTTCACATGTGTGTTTAAATTAATTGTTACTTCTGATGTTTTTTCCAAAGTTTATGTTTATTTTGGACAGAATAGCGACATATAGAAATCAATGTATGAGGTGAGTGTGTATTGCACACGTATGGCACATGTGTAAATGTTTAGAAATAAAGCTTCATGACTTAAAGAACATACAGCCTGTATCTATCTGTATTGAGATTTCAGAATAAGCATATTTGTCATATGTTGAGGTGTCTCGTTTGTCTGCTGATCTGATGTAATGAAAAAATGAACGTAACTCACTCTATATCTAATAAGACAGGAAAATCCTGACTTTAAATCATTAACCATTTACATGCTTAAGACATTTGCGTTGTAAGAATGTAATGTGAGACTTTACATATAAAAACGGGGACTGCTAAGTTACTGTTTTATCATTAATATGTGATCACTTCCTATTAATTGAATAGAACGTTTTGGTCGTACCAACATGGCGGCGCGGTAGCTTCAGTGTAATGACGTCATGAGCAATCCAGTCATTTATATAGATCAGTGGTACATACATAGAAACTGTGCGCGCTGTGTAACAATCATCTCAGCTTTTAAGGAAAAAGTCCATAATAATGTCAAATGGTGATGAAAATGACTGAATTTGAGTAAAAAACGTCTTAAACAGAGGCTTAAAAAAAGACGTTTTTTTTCTCTCATGCGGAACAGTGAGATCAGCTTCTATTATTCTTCTCTGGTACAGCTCTATAAGCACACAATTTTAGAACATTCTTGAACCGAAATGAGACTCGCACCAAGTCAATTTCATGAAAGATCATTTTTATAAATGATTATAGCCATAAAGCCTTCAAGCGGATGCTTTCACTGTATGTAAAATGATATAGTTTTCTGTTTTGTGATAGTAGTTCACGATTCTCTTGTTTGTCTTGAGCCAGTTTCTGTATGATGTTGAAAGTGAAAACGTTTGGACAGGACTGTGGGTATCCTGCTAATATTTCCTTTAAAACTCAAGAAGGTAATGTTTAGTCCCGTGTACCTTTACTTGATCTTTCACTTTATCTCTGTCCCATTATCTGTGAGTATGGAAGGCAAGGTCAGAGAGGACACGCTGTAGGTTCTTTCTTATAGGAGGTTGTAGCGGTGCACTCCAGCAGATCTTTCAGCTCCATTATTAGAGGTTTATTTCAAGCTTTTTATTTGTTGCCCTCTGTGTGCAGGAAGAGCAGGTTCGAGTCCTTTGAGAGTCATTGATGAGTAAAACAGCTGGAGACAAACGCTTAGCCTTCAGTCTTCAGATTAATTGTGAATGAGAGCACGTGGTGTGGATTATTTCATCTGACGCTTTTTTATTCTCTTTAAAAATCACTGACTCTGCATATCTTTAACACATGTTGTTTATCTTGATTTTATATGTTGATTTATATTGTTCGTGTTCAGTGGAGCATCATACCGTAGTTCTTGTGCTACACAGCAAAATATAATTTCTTTGTATTTTTGTCTTGTTTTGTACAAATATCTAAAAATTCTTAAATCAAGATACATTTACTTGAGAAGCACAATGACCTAAAATCACTCTTGTTTTCTGGAAAAAATATATAATTTATTATATTTATATAAGTTTTTGCTTAAAACAAGTAAAATATCTGTGAATTAATAAAAATAAACTCTTTTTTTTTTTTAATTCATATTTACCCAGCATTGAAAGTAGAATCAAGCTTATTTTTGGCAGATATGTTTCATATTTTAAGCATCATCTCACTTTTTTTTCAGAAAACAATATTTTATACCTTGATTTAAGATGTTTTTATGTCTGTCCTGGACAATAGGACAGGAATAAAATGGTCAAATTTATTTTGGCAGTGTACAATTTGTGCAGTATGTGTTGTATTTATATTGAAAACAAAAATAATTTCCTAGTTAAAAATGTGCAATTATTTTCCCACAATATTTTCTTATTTTATCTCCAACTTCACTTTATATTTATATATTATATTATATTTTATATTATATATATTATATTTTACTGCCACGACACAGAAATGGATTCAAAATGCAAATAAAATTATTATCAGCCATAAAATTATTTAAAATTAAACAAAGTAAGCATTTAATTAAGCTAAATAAAAACAATTTTTGACAATTTTTACCATGCCAACAATTCATCCTTGATTCAATCTAAACCTCTTTTACACATGTTCCATGGCCTGCTCCATGAATGTTTGATAACACCCTTCAACCACCACACCATCCCATTACACAATGCTGTGTGTGTGTAATCGCTGCCACACACAGACCCATTTACACAGCGCGCTTTCATTAATAGGATTGCGTTATGCACAACACCTCATCTCATTGGCTGAACAAGAAAGTGGGCGGAGACGATCTGCACCAAATGGGCTGGGAAAAACCGAGGATGCTCGGACAGTGTGATACCCATCTTAGTCCAACGCTGCATGGCACAGGAGAGAGATAAAGCGTGAAATGCAAAGAGCATGAATCAGATTTTTTTACGCAGGGCCTGAGCAAAACCGCACGTGTAATCTTGTCATTTTATCTTTTCTGGCTTGCTGGTGTTTTTCGGGTCGCTCTGCAGACTGGTTCCTGGCGCTGGATTTATGGAGAGCTGCTAGTGAAGTTGGAAGCCTGTGAAACGCAATGGCCGTGGCGTTGGACGCCATGTGGGTGCGAGTGAAGGGGGTCTGTAAGCAGAACGGCCTTCTCATCCTCTCAGTGCTGGCCGTTGTTATCGGATGTTTGCTGGGATTTTTCCTGCGCTCCAAGAACCTCTCGGAGCAGGTTAGTCCACCTGACCACTTCTCGTATGCACCAGAACCTGTACTGCAGCACCCAACAAACTCTCCTCAAAACCTTAAAGCCCATTCCCAACCCACCTACAGTGACTGTCCAGACGTCTCCTCAAGGTCTCCTTCGTGTGCATGAACTTTTCGTCTCCTTTTTTAATATTTCCCATAGAAACATTCCCATAGAAACAATTTTTCCCGATGACAATTTTTTCCGATGACTGTAAAACAGAAGCGTGTTTTTTCAGAGCCATTCTTTGCATTTTCAAATTTGATTGAGCATTTGCGGCGGTTTTGGTTTATAGAAGGGGAGGTGACGTTAGAGAAACAGTGGACATTTTCCTGAAATGAATCTTAACACTTGAGAAAAACACTTGAATGGAAATTCGATGCACACTTGTTCACGAAACACTATAGTGCAGTTTATTTGATTACGTCCGTAGATTAAGATTAAAAGGGGCAGCTAAAGGTTGCGTTTTTCCCTTTTCATTTTGCCACGGTCACTTCCACTGAAACCTCTGTTATGATTCTGAAATACGGCTAAAAATAAACCCAGCGAGAGGCATTTGCTGTGACGGCCGGGGATTACTGTCCAATCATACAAATGCTCTCAGTAATTGTACATTAAGCAAGAGCTGCTTAGTGTCACGGCATTTAAAGCAGGTCCATCCTGCTGTCTGCCATTTCAGCTAAATTACAATGTGCTTCTGAAAAAAAGTACAACTTGGCTTATTTTTTAAAGAGAGGGCCATTTTTAGAAAGAAAGAAAGAAAGAAAGAAAGAAAGAAAGAAAGAAAGAAAGAAAGAAAGAAAGAAAGAACGAGAGGTTCTGACCCCCTTTCTCGTTCATTTTCAATCTCTCACTAGATACAAGAGCAGGCATCTGAGAAAACACTTGAAAGATACACAGATCTCTAGAAATTTCTAGGTTATCTCTAACCCAGCGTTTGGTTGAAAAAACCAAACCCAACCGTTGGGTCATAGATTCACGTTGGGTCAAAAATAAACATTCTCTATCTTAATTTAAACTAACGGTTGGGTTCGTCCCTTTTTGACCCAAAGCGTTTTTTTAGAGTGTACATTTCTGTGTGTGCACTTCATGTTTTTTTCTGTAAGGGTTATGTGTGCATCACAAATTTGTATCATAAATGAATGTTTTCGTGATTTTTTTTCTGCAAACTAAAAAAAAGGCCGAAGAATAGTCTTTGTGACATTTAAATGTCGCTATTTCTATTACACTGTTTTGTACGGATTGGCTTTCTTTGACAGTAAATGTAAAACCTTGAAAACGTGTCCTTCCCTTAGACAAAGAAAACCTTTTTGTTGGTGCATTCCGGTGTGTATAATGTGTGTATGAATATTGCACATAGTTTTCCCGAGATGTGAAAGATTCATAATCTAACACCGTGTCTACACCGGACGCGGCGCGATGCGACGCGACACATGGCTTGTTCTGCATCGCGCCACGTCCAGTGTGGACAAATTTTAAAATTATAATGGGTTCTAATGTGTTCTATTGTCTCTTGTCGTGCCGCATCTGGTGTAGACGCGGTGTAACACGCTTCAGCTTTCGGTTTACAGAAAGTGTGGTTGCATTAGTAGTCGTGAGTGCTGTTGAAATGGATGTCAGGGAATCAGTGACATCAACATGTCAGTTATCATTTACTGGTCCAAACCTGATGACCTTTCCTCTTTTACATACAACAAAAGTGAATGGAAAGAATAACGACAGTCAGCTCAGCTCAGTGCAGGTCAGTTTTATTTAGAGTATATGGAGCTTTTCACGATGCACATTAATTCCAAGCTAAAAATTTGTAGACATAATTACCACATTTCACGGGTTTATCATTGATGGCTTTATTTACATTTCCTAGTGGAATTCCAAAGGCGAAAATTAGTGGGCGTGGCTTGCGTTTTTCACTGCGAATTGATTGGATGTGTAAAAACAGCTGTTGCATTGATTTTGAAATGAAACTGGCAGCAGACTGACAGCTGAAGGGGAGGAGTTAAAGCCAAGCCGTCTAGTTTACGTCATTTGAGATGGATAGTCATTTCAGATTTTAACTGAAGATTATGAGGGTACATGAATTTTAAAAAGAAAATGACCCACATTGATAAGCTATTTACTATAAACGCTGCAATATTTCATGAAAAAATAAGAATAGTCATTTTTTATTTCACTGGGACTTTAAAGTTAAAGTTTCATGTAATTTTGCCTCTCGTCATTGCAAACCTGTCTGACTTTCTTTCTTCTAAAGAACACAAAGGAAGAGATTTTAAAGAACGTTGGTAACCAAACAACATTGAACCCCATTGACTTCCATTGTATGAACACAAACCACCGAGACATTTCTCAATATATCTTCTTTTGTGTTCTACAGAAGAAAGAGTCATACTGAGATTTAAATAGCTAAAAAATCCCTCTTTTTTGTAGCTCTCAAATCTCACATCTTATTCATGTTCTGCATATATTAACACATACAAATGTTAATGTGATGTGAGAACTGATGCTGAGGTTTAACTGGTTATTTTTACACTGGGTTCACACCAAACACAAATTAAGTCATGCAAATTACGAACATGCGTCAATCTCGTCTTCCGCGAAGGTTGAAAATATTTGTCAGATCACGTCACTCACGCGAAAATAACGAACTTTTCCCGTGAGTAATAACGGGCGTGGAACGCGATTGTTCGCGTTTGGTGTAAACCCAGCATAACACTATTCATTTACATTACACTTACATTTATGCATTTGGCAGACGCTTTATTCCAAAGCGGCTTACATTGCATTATACTATTTGTTTCTAATTATGTGGAATCCCCTGGGATCGAACCCATGACCTTGGCGTTGTTAGCGCCATGCTCGAACCACTGAGCTACAGGAAAGCTGTTTCTGTTCTTCAAAATCCTATAATAAACTTTTGTAGTTTACACCAGGAAATTCAAGAGCCTTCTGCACTTAAGAGAGAATTGTTCTTGGGGCTGGACTCATATCTCAATGTCAAACGCGTCGGGCCCGTCGAAGGTCAAGTCATCATTTTTGTTGTGTTTTGGCTGAAACCTGGTATGAACTTCAGGCATTTGAAAGGTTGTATAGGTAGAGATCTCAAACTATCTGACAGCGAAAAGGCGGTTTAAAGGATGTGAATCGTCAGGTTATTTGTCTTTTTACCCTGCTGTTATGACAAGACGCATGAGTAAAATTGTTTAGTGATTATTGGCTCTCGAGCTCAACAAAAGTTTACATTTTACATTTTGTTGTTCCACTAAAAAAAAATAACTTGCGACGTAAAGTAACGAAAGAAAAAGCCATGCTGGCCAAATCTTTCGGGCAAAAACGCAAATAGAAAACCAATTTGCTGTGACTTAAAATTTCTATTTTGTATTTTTTTTTTAAAAGTCAGTTTAAAAAATTGGCACTGCAAGACTGTTTAAGCAAAAGCTAAAACGTATGAAAATATGATTAAAAGAAAATGAAACCTGCACAAAACTGTTACAAGTAACAGCATCTTGAACATTTAGGACGACCTTCACCATTTATTCTGTTTTCAGATCTAGAATACTTTAATGCCATATCAGAACACAGAGATCTCTGTGATGTCCAGGACACTTTGTTACTGACAAAAAGGATCAAGGTGATTCAGGACATTTTCTACAGCACGTCTTAAAGAGAGTTGTTTTAAACACATAGTGAAAACTTTCCGCGCTGCGGTCTAAAGTTCCTCTTGGTGTGAGAATATCGGTGCACTTGATTGAGGAACAATGTTACCTGATTAACAACTGTTTCTCATCTCGACTGGTCTTACAAGCAATCAGTGGGTTTGTTTTACAAGATGACGTGATGCGGGGAAATGTCCTGAGGTGCACCAACGCTTTATAGGAAAACTGACTGTGCACGTATACTTTCAGGACTGATTTTGTACTTTAATTATGTAAACGGACAGAAGTACTGGAGCGCTCGGTCCAAAATGAGCTTTTAGAGACTAATAGTATAAGAGCAAAAGAAACATCAAACTCCAAAAGCCAGGTGAAGTGGCTTTTAAGGGAAAATAGCAGAAAGCTGATCTTTGTTAATGCTTTTAACCATCTCCGGCCATACTGAAACTCCAACGGTTGAAACCATGCTGAGACACAAACAGGAAAGAATTACAGAAAGTTTAGTGACATGCGTTCAGCCGGGAGATGGATGCTTGGATCATATGTTGAACTTGCTGTATGTGACCATACACTGTTTTTGCTGGGGGTTTTCCCGGGGGGGGGAATGGGGTGGGAGTAGTTCGGTTTTGTGAATTTTGGATAATTGCGTTCTTAAATTAAGATTCTTGTTTCTCTTTTTAGTTGCAATGTAATAGCGGCAACCAAAAAACACACAGGCTAAAAAGATTTAAAGGGATAGTTCAACCAAAATTGAAAATCTTTTCGTCATTTACTCTCTCTCATATCATTCTAAACCTGTTTGACTTTATTTCTTCTGCAGAAAACAAAAGAAGATATTTTGAAGAATGTCGATAACAGAACAACACCATTGACTTCCGATGTATGGACACAAAACATCCAGACATTTCTCAAAATATCTTCTTTTGTGTTCCACAGGAGACAGTGTCATCAAATATAGGAATTTTTATTTTTGGCTGAACTGTCTCTTGAAAGTAATTTAACTTCAGACTCTAAATTCTGATTGGACGAGTCATGAATAATGTAAATACGTTTCACTGATAGCCAGGCAGATATTTCTACTGGACCTTATAAACAGTAAAGCAGAATCTGTCATTTCTACAGTTTTACACGATATACGGTCATCATATATGATCATCCCGCCCAACTCCAGTTAAGCTATTAAAAAGGGTTCCTTGTTGCGCTGTAGGAGCACACATGCGCTTCCTTTGCAATGAGTTGAAACACCTCCACACAAATCAATGGGACATTTAACAACTGCACGATTCTTCTCAAAGCACATTGAGGGTGTAAAAGCGTATCATTACAGTTTGTTGAGAACATTGAGCACTCACAAACAAAGGAAAGCATGAAGTGTCATAAATAACGAAGAAATCACAGTAATCATTGTTCTATTGTAAATGAAGTATCTCTGCATCTGGGCTTTTGTTCGATTATTTCTCCAGAGTTTCTGAGCGATGAAGTATAGCCGCCACTGTAATTAAAGTGACCTAAAAAGTTTTGTAACGTTACAACAAAAACCTAAGACAGATTTTGCTGGAAAGTTTTGATGGATGATAGCAGGCTCCCTTATGGTTTTCCCATCTAGCCTGATCTCACAGGAACTCGCAACTATTTTACGAGATGGCTAATTTGCATGAAAAACGTACAGTTGTTAGAAAAAAGTAATAACGAAGCCCGACCCCTTAACCTGACCATCGCTTGCGTGAAAGAAGATCCAGTTAGCCACCATGTAAAATAATTCATTCAAGATTGTGTTGGTTTTTCAAAGTCTGCGTAAGACGACTGATCGTACAGTGAATGAAGCCGCTGTAAGCAGATAAAAGGAGGTCTTTTGTGCTGAATCGAAGTCATCTTGATATCTATAATACACTGCCATGAAAGATCTTTCCTATACTCTAATACTGACACACTTCACATAAAAACAAGTTCTCCTGGCAGCACTGGATGACCACAGATAGCATTCTCTGCATTGGGTATCAGATATTATCAGTCCGGTGAGTCCTCGATTGACCGCTGGGTAGGATGTCAACAGCTCGATCAAAGAACACAGCTCTCTCTCTCTCTCTCTCTCTCTCTCTCTCTCTCGCACACACACACACTCCCTAGATCCAATCCTCTTCTCAGAGGAAACTCGCTCAATTATCACATTTGATTATATTTGAGGAAATATACACAAATGAGAAAATTTACTGACATACATTAGCAGTATAGAAAGATAAAATGTGTGTAGCATAATTCAGACGGCTTGGTTTTGGAAAAAGGTTACAATATATGTTTGCGTTCATATTGAAATGTCAGATTTTGTTTGTAGATTTGATCTACATCAGTGATCTCATCAGTGACTTTCAACGGTGCTTTTAGATTTGCCTGGAATAATTTCTCATCAAATTCTGCATAATTATCTAGTAGCTGTGCGATTCACATTCACGTTACACTGCTATAATTAGTATGTGATATGAATACATATTTGTGTTTTACTTTCTATTCCTTTTAAGGTAATTAAAGAAGAAAAAATCTAAGATTCAGTTGAACTGAATTGCAATCTAATGTGCATTGAACTCACATAACTCAATTTAAAACCGTGTGCATTTTTCTCTGGCTTTACAGTTTGTGGCCGTGATATATATATATATATTTATATGAGAGTGTGTATGTGTGTGTTTATCCCTTCGTGAAGTTTTTCATGGAAGTTTCTGTGTATATGTTGAGATTTTTATTGAGGTTTGTATGTGTGTGTCGGTGCTTGAGAGTTATGAAAGTGTGTGTGTGTGTGTGTTCATGTTTGTATATCCCGGTGGGGACCTAAACCTGAATACACACCAACACATGGGGACTCGTGTCACTGTGGGGACCAAAATTGAGGTCCTCATGGGCAAAAAAGCTAATAAATTGTACAGAACAATATTTTTTACAAATCTAAAAATGCAAAAAGTGTTCTATGATCTTTAGGTTTAGGGATAGGGTTAGGGATAGGGGATAGAATATACAGTTTGTACAGTATAAAAACATTACGCCTATGGACTGTCCCCACGGGGATAGTCAACCAAAGCCTGTGTGTGTGCGTGTGTGTGCGTGTGTGTGTGTGTGTGTACAGGTTTTTATACATTATAGGGACCAGCACAATAAATTGATTAATAAACATACTAAATAATGCTTATTAAAAAATGTAAAAATGCAGAATGGTTTGTGTGTGGGCTAGGGGATAGAAGGCACAGTTTGTACAGTATAAAATTCATTATATGTATGGAACGTCCCCACAGTGTAAAGAAACGTGTGTGTGATCAGTGTATAGAGTGCTAGTCAGAGTTTTAAAAAGGATTAATTTCTCAGTTCTGGCAGTTGAAAGCACATAACAGACAGCGCTTAAAGCAAAGAGGCTTTCTCAAAGAGGAGCTCTGACTGCCAGCCAAATATCCAACTTCACACAGAGAGAGAGAGAGAGAGAGAGAGAGAGAGGTTGTGCGATATGCATTGCACAGACGTGCGCTCATAGTTCAGGACAAGTAGTGCAACTCTAAATTGAATCAGCTATGTCTCTAAATGTCTTATTTATAAATAAAACCAACTGACAATCAAGAAAATGAATCGTACGTTGTCAAAGTCCTTTATGAGAAATGTCTTCTGAAACTCCACAGGAGACATGTGTGATGACTGGAGTCTCTCACAAGAGAAAAACTTGAGATGCTTTTGAGTTGGTTTGCGTTACCGAGGTCTGTCAAACTCAAACGTATTGAATCTTGTGTCTTTTTCACAATCCAAATCAGATTTTGGAAGCACATTTACCGTGGTAATCACAGCGTCTGCCAAAATAGCTCAATAGATAAAGTGTTGTAAGATGCACGCAGTTAGACATCAGATTTATATTCATCCATCGCTTTGAGTCTGCTGAAAATAACTGTAGTGAATGTGTAATATCGGGCCTACATCAGTCATTGTCTCACATGTAGAAAACTGTCTCTCTTGAGTTCTTATATTGTGTTTATTATTCTGATCATTTGCTATGCTTCAGGAGGTGAAATATTTCCAGTTTCCAGGAGAGCTGCTGATGAGGATGCTGAAGATGTTGATTTTGCCTCTCGTTGTGTCCAGGTAAGAATTACAGTAATCGCACTTTCTGTGACTTCATATTGAATTTAATATTGACTTTTTTTCAATATTGACTTCAGTTCGTTTTGAATGCAGACTTGGCAAATCCGAGCTCAGTTTGTGTCACTGTTGAAATCCCATCTGAAACTCTGATGACAGAGACATTTGTGAGATTTCTCTGGAAAAATATCTGAGATGCAGGAGATTTAAGCAAAACATGTTTGTACTTCTTGTACTTAGCTTCGTGTACTGTGATAGGCTTACTGAGACCATTTTTACTGCACTTATGCATTGTTGTCCATGTGTTGTTCTAACTGCTTCTGTTGTTTACCTCATTTGTAAGTCGCTTTGGATAAAAGTGTCTGCTAAATGACTAAATGTAAATGTAGATATGGTAACCTGTTAAATGAATGCCATTTAGGGAGATCATGTAGAAAATTATTTCAATTGCAGAGCTGATTTATGAAGCTCAAAATATCTGCAGCTGACTTGAAAGCTCTTAAGGGTTCAAATAACATCTGAGTTCTGGGGTCTGTTTGACTCATATTTAAGTGATAGCAATGACAGGCTAAATGGCCAAATGGTTAACACTCATCCATTAGATGAATAATACAACTCTCAGCAATGCGTATTACAGTCAGTTTGAGTTAAGTGTGTACTTCAAGTTTACTTCTAGTGTAGCGTCCTTGCCTGAAAATCTCTCTTTCCGTTCAGCGTAAGGAGTTTCTAGTTTGTCTTTCGTCTGTACGAAAAGCACTGCAAATGAGTGCTCTCATGTGCATGTTAAAAACATGTCCGATAGAGCACTAATGAGTTCTTTAGTGAATGCGACAGCGTCAGTGTTGTGGTCTCTTGGGGAACTTTGGATGTTGCGAGGTGGGATTATTCACGAATATGCTGAATGCCGGGTTATAAATGGGAAAGGGAAGATGATCTCCCGGACAGATGATTCTTTATCAGCTGGTGTGTTCATCTCCCTGAGGAAACGAGGCAGAGTCACTCAAAAACCGGCAATTGGAAAAATAATATTAAAAAAAAGACAAAAATAGTCAAATAATCAATATACTAGATAATGCTATGGGTTTTGAACTGGTAAAAATGACCCCAAGGGGAAAACGTGGGTGGTCTGATCAGACTGGGAAAGTAAAAGTAGTCAGATCTCATGAATTACATTCGTAACGTTGTCTCGCTTTTATTCATAAGGGAATATTGATTAATAGCTTGATTTCAGTGTTATTTCTGTTGGTGGTGAGATAAACAAAATATCTCCCAAAATGTTGCAAGTCAGTGACTGATGTCAGTAATTCTTGGCAGTGAAGCGGGTCAAATGAAAACATGCAGATGTGACACATTTCCATAATCTTCTCGACATGCCGCAGTTGGTCTTGTAAACTGTTTAACAAGCAGGCGGACCGGAGTGCAAATCTCCATTTGGTGCTTTACAGCGGCTGTAAAATTCAGTTTCCTGTTGTGATTTTAATCTGGGGATGCAATATTTAACATTATAATAAAACTTCATACAGAAATGGCGAAGAATGATTTAAGTTAAGAACTTCTCGTGTTCTCATATTCACTTCGCTGTAGCCACACAAACATGGCTTGAAGCATTTAAAGGAAAATCTGTATCTTGAGTACCTATACAGTAGTATTGCATACGTCGCATCTTCGAAGAGTATTTAGTTTGATCAAATTTATAAAAGATAGATACAGCTGTACGATTATTTATGGAAAAAGATGAGCTGCTGGAGGCGTGCAGGGGTCTACAGCACGAGCACACAACACATCATCGCATTATCCCTTCGTGTTGTTTACATTACACACATATGCCAACAAAACACAGACATATGACTTAGTTTGATTTACTGCGTTCGGTTCATGCCGGCGTCTTTTAGAACTGGGACCGCGCCATCTATCTCCAAATTCAGCGTTATATCCACCGTTTATATAATATTCATCACCGAAATGCAAACAAACACAGCTAAACTTCCATCAGCCGAGTGAAGTGGCATCGATGGGCTTGCTCTTTCTCACTCTGGCTGGTTGACACGTTGGTGTGCTCTTTCTCTCATGCTAGCGCGTGGGCGTGCTCTTTTGCTCGGTGGATGACGCGTGGGCCTGCTTTTCCGAGAGAAAGACCAATGAAAGGAATAGGATCCCTGTTTTGAAACAGGGATCCAGACTTATAAAAAACTTTCCGAATCAAGTTGGAGTGCTGGGGGAGTGTATCGAGCACAGAAATACCACGTCACTACGTCTTTTTTTTAACAAGTTGAGCATGTTAAGCATGAGAAACCAGCACGTTTAACAGTGTAGTAAGAACGCATGAAATAGCATGTTATCCCATCTTTAATGAAAGTTTGTAACTATAAGCCATTTTGGGTCACCATTGACTCCCATAGTAGGACATTAAAATATCTTCATTTGTGCTAAGCACACAAAGAAATGTATACAGGTTTGTAACTTTGTAGCAACTGGAGGGTGACCAAATGATGACAAAATGTTCATTTTTGGGAACTATTGCTTTGAAGTATGTGTGTGCGCCTACCAGTTATTTTTTGACCTTGTGGGGACATCTTTTGGGTCTACAGCTTGTAATTCAAACTAAATTGTGTTTATTTGAAAATGTACCTACATTTTTTCAACAATTTCTCAGTTTATAGTGATGAAGATGCATGTGTGTCCTTATTCATTTTCAATACCGATATCGATGTCCCTATTCCGAATGAGTGAATTTCACTCATTTACTGTAAAGAAGAAAAGAAATTTTTCTACCCTAAAGTATGTCTCCCCAATTTCCGTTTCTTCTTTTAGATGGTTTTATCGATTAGAAATATGAAGTGATATGTGTGAAGCTGTTATTTCCCACAGTATATACGCAATACAACTGCACATTGATGAACTGGTCCTGAAAGGAGCTCATTTACAGAATATGTAGTTTATGTGTGAGTGTCTTTCCTCCAGTATTCTGTCTGTTCAGTTGTGGCGGTGCATTAATCGGGTCATCTCACCCTGATCTCCTAAAGAGAGCCTTCAATACCCACAACAACATAGAATTTAAAACCGTCTCATCTTCAATCTCCCGTCTTCGTCTTGCGGTTTCATTACAGTTGTCAACGGACATCTACCGTTCGCTGTGAATTGTGTTTTACTGCGCACTGGGAATTGAGTGAATTAGATTTGATCTGTGTGAAATTGATTGGATTGTGAGGCAAGGAGGTGAGGAAAGCATTTGTGATGTCAGGCAAAAATTAAACTGCACAGCAATTCACGAGTTCGCCTCGCAGATAATAAAGTGGGTCGGATAGAATTCCTATTTGGCGTGCTTTCCCGGGGAGAGGGTTCGGTGATTCCTCCCGAACTCAAAGCACTTCCTCCTTGTCCCAGTATCTCTCCTGTATTTCTTATTTAATTTTGATCCATGTTGACTTTAAGCCTTGCTTAAAATGTATGATATTTGATTGTAAAATATCTCTCCTTTAAAGGCTACTAAGGGTTAAAAACATCTTAAATCCAGCACCACATGCACTTTCAGATGGCACTGCCTATGGATTACCCACAATGCTATACAGGTCACGATCTTGTACAAGAAGACAGACCGCGCACACATGCTGCCCCTTAAACTGACTTGATATCAGCTTTGCAGTGTTTCGTTCAGAAAGATGAGGCCGGTTCAAGAGCAGTTGAAAAGGCCGACCTCCCTACATGAACGACTGCGCTGTGATGTTTTACAGCTCATCCGTATGGAGTATCGTAGGTGTTCTGTATAAAGCTGTTTAAACTTCAATACAAAGTTAAAGTGTTTAATTGCTGAATTCATTAAGAAAATTAGACACAGTCCTAAAGGTTATCGTGGAGTGTTGTTGTCATTAAATTACGTAAATGGCTGTTTTATATGCAGTTTGTATTCATTTTTGTGGCTGTAAGATACAAGCACAAGGAAAAGAAAATCATAGCTCTGGTCTACTTTCTGGTGAACAAAATTCTGTGTTTTTGAGGAAAAGGATGTGACTTGTCCTTCCCAGTGCAACACGTGTCACGGAGATACTGTGGTATACCGGGCGGTTGCTATGGCACTGGGAGGCAGTTGCTAGGGTATTGTTGGTGGCTGCTACTCAGCAAAATCGCCAGTGTTAAAAAAGGTCAATTGAACTCTCACTTAAAGCAACCCAGGCAGAGAAATAAAAGTCCTGGATGGGTGAAAAAGCTATATTTTTGCTCTGACCTTTCCATGCGAGATGTCCTGCTGTTATGAATATGTAATCTTCGGCCTGATGCGGCCAGCTGTTCGCGGGTCATTTGGAGGAGACCTCCTCTCACGCTAATCTTTGAGCTTTTGTGTGGATGACTGCTCGTGCTGAAGTGAGATTTACACACATTATTATTCAACAAAATAAAAAGGAAGCGATGAATGGGTGTCGTCCAGGTAAGAGTCTGGGCCACAGTGGCCACCCCCACTCTTCTACTGGTCTGTGGGGCAAAAGAGGCGGTGCCTTTATTTAGTGTTTCAGTTTTACCTGAGCCCACACCGGGTCGAGCCTCTCTCTCTCTCGCTCCGACTTCCGTCAGGAATCAATAAATGTTCTAGATGAGTTTTAAATGTAGCTTTGCATTGTTAATATTGACATAGAACTCGATCGATCCTCCTCACACCTCAGTAAATCATAAACACTAATGTGTATTTCTGTCCTCTCAGCTTGATGTCCGGTCTGGCAGCGCTGGATGCTAAATGTTCCAGTCGACTGGGCCTCATCACTGTGTCCTATTACCTGTGGACCACCTTCCTGGCGGTTGTGGTGGGTATAGTCATGGTGTTAATCATTCATCCGGGCGGAATGGCACAGAAAGAAGACTCGGAGGACAGCGGAAAACCCATCATGAGCTCGGCCGATGCCCTCCTGGATCTCATACGGTGAGACGGCTCTTTTGATATTATTCTGACTGACACACATATAAAACGTGTTTTGCATGGACTGATGGAAATGCGCTTCGAAATAAGATTTCTTATGGTGCTATTCAAGAGTGTACTGTACAGGCTGAAAAAATCTCTACGGCGCTGTAATTGTGCACAAGCTGAATGGTGGAAATCGATCCGGAAACGTAGTTTAAGTCTCTCGTTCTTTGTCAGAAATCTCCACCAGCAAATAAAGAATTGATTCATGAATTGCCTTTAACTACGGGGTAGGTCAGTAATATGTCAGAATGAAGTATCGTCACGGATACGATCTCCAGGCAGCAGGTTGGGTTTTTGATTGAAAGAATATAGCCACATATTGTTATGAGGGTACTTAAACCTGATGGACCATCTGTAAATGCGTGCGTGTGCATCAAGAGATCGCTATATCTATCTATCTATCTATCTATCTATCTATCTATCTATCTATCTATCTATCTATCTATCTATCTATCTATCTATCTATCTATCTATCTATCTATCTATCTATCTATCTATCTATCTATCTATCTATCTATCTATCTATCTATCTATCTATCTATCTACAGTATCTATCTATCCATCCATCCATCCATCCATCTGTGCTTTGTTAGTCATTGGCCTTCAGTCTTTTTTAATTTCAAACTCGAGTAAACCTCATCAAGACACCTTCCTGAATGACATTTCATATGGATTTGATATTGTTATGTAAGGGATAATGTACAGGGAGGCGGGTGTTATCGCAGAAATAAGCCCCGACAGGGTGATCAGGACCCGACGCGAAGCGGCTTATTTCACGATAACAGCCGGCTGCGTGTACATTATCCCGCTTCTTACCCGGCTACTTGCCACATGAGAAAAACAACTGGACATGAAATGTGTGTCATGGTTCTCCGGGTGAGACACAAAGATACAAGAACAGAGGACCCAGACGCAGACAGCGGGTAAGGGGTTAACATGGACTTTTAATAAATAATAAAACAAACAAAACAAAAACCCACGAGGGGGTAAAACAAGAGTATTACAAGAACAAACTAACTACACTAAACAAGACTAAACAAAACATTTACTACATATTACAAAAGACTAAACTATGCTAACAGGACACGAACTCACCCACATGAAACACGACACAGCACAATGAACCAGCACAAGACAGAAGACACAAGGGCATTATACAGGGGATAAATCAAGAGGGATCAGGTGTGGGGCATGAACTAATTAACAATCAATAACGAGGAGACGAAAGGGCAGGAACAGAGACGCAACACCGGAGAGTGGAAGACCAACAGGGTCAAAACGCCTCTCTCCACATAAAACAAGAGGTTCTGTCATGGCTCTGCCACAAGATCAAGAAAAGCAAGACAAGATGGGGCAGAACCATGACAATGTGAATTTGAAATATTTTATTAGCTCATTTTTACCGAATGCAGACCTTATGCGAGGAAAAGCCATTTACTTTCGGGTTTTAAGGTAAGAAACGACGTTCAAATGTCACGACCAGGCAATTTGGTTTAATCGTTTGTAAATATAATGTTATTAAAAGACATATTTAATTTGTCAAAAAACCTTGTCAAAATGATTTGCTGCATCCGGGTTACCGTGTGTTATTAGTTTTGAGGGGTTGTTATCTGGGAATAACGAACCTGCAAATGTCGCGACTGGCCAATCACAATCAAGCATTCCAACGAGCCGTGTAATAAATTCATTAACTCATTGTAGCTATGCAGTAGCTCATTGTCATGTGTTTATGTTCCCAAACAGAAACATGTTTCCTGCGAATCTTGTTCAGGCCACATTTCAGCAGGTAAAACTACCATCTTGCGTTAACATTTTTGTTATCTGTTAGGAATCACTTAGTTTATCATTTTTTTGCTTAAAAATGATACACTTTCATTCTTGCATTTGTTTGAACTGATAGCAAGCTAATTGACTGGGAATTCAAAGAAAAGCAGATGAATGTCTTTCTTACCTTTCCCTCAGTATCGTACCAACAGCGTACCCATAATGACGACTCCGAAGACCACCGTGAGCCCGGGTCTGACAGAGAGCACCACCCGTCGGGCTCTCATCTACGGGATTCAGGATGATAACGGTACGGACATCCAGAACTTTCAGCTGGATCTGACCCCGCCTCCCGACGTGGTGTTCCGAACACTTCCCGGCACCAGTGAGGGAATGAACGTCCTGGGAATAGTGATTTTCTCCGCCACTATGGGTAACAATACTGTCCTCTTATATATACTTGAATATTTATTGTTATCTCACAAAATCCTTCCTCTGCTTTTTCCGATCAGGCATAATGTTGGGCAGAATGGGTCCTAATGGCAGTGCCCTGGTGAACTTTTGTCAAAGTCTCAATGAAGCTGTGCTGAAAATCGTGGCTATAGTCATCTGGTATGTTACTGTACCTTACCTGTAGACCAAGGTATGAGGTTTACAGGTAACGGTAGAAATCAAAATGTGGGTGTCGGCATGCTTGGCTCCACCCATTGAAATTATCGAGCACATGTAAAAAAACAAGAGTGTGAACTTCCTGTTGTTCTGCAGGTATTTCCCGTTTGGCATTGTGTTTCTGGTGGCCGGAAAGATTCTGGAGATGAGCGACCCGTCTGCGATGGGGAAGAAGCTGGGATTTTACGCCATCACCGTGGTGATGGGCCTCATTCTGCACGGCCTCTTCATTCTGCCCAGCATGTATTTCTTCATCACCAAAAAGAGTCCCATCGTGTACATCAGAGGAATCCTACAGGCTCTGCTCATCTCGCTGGCCACGTCCTCCAGGTAAAAATGGAGTTCTCCGTTGTGTTTCATTTGAAAGGACAGTTCACCCAAAAAAGAAAATTCTTTTATGAGTTGTTCCAAACCTGTTTAAATTTCTTTGTTTGGTTGAACACTAAGAAATTTTTTTGGACGAATGCTTGTAACCAAACAGTTCTTGGACCCCATTGACGACCATTGTAGTAAAAATGATAATGGTTGTCAAAAGTGCCCCAGAACTGTTTGCTGTCCTACATTCTTCAAAATATAATCTTGTGTTCAACAAGGAAATATATAGAGCAATTTTACTACTATGGTAGTCAATAAGGGTCCAAGAACTGTTTGGTTATAAGCATTCTTCCAAATATCTTTCTCTGTGTTCATCAGAACAAAGAAATTGATACAGATTTGGAACAACTCGAAGGTGAGTAAATGATGACAGAATTTTTATTTTTGGGTGAACTGTCCCTTTAAGCATCAGTTTAGTGTCACCTGTGTCTCCTAAAAATTTGGGAGATATAAAGAGAGGAACAGATAAGACTGTAATTTTTGTCAAATCAATGTAGATTGTTGAGGTAAAATAATCAGGATTTGGGTAAATTTGGTGAGAAATGTTTGAGTTCATATTGAGATCTTCAATAATATTGACTTTTGATTGCAGACTTGACAAATCTGAGCTCAGTTTGAGACTTTATTGACATCTCTTCTGACAGGGACATTCGTGAAATTTCTGACTCTTTGCTCAGGGGAAATATCCAATAGACACAGATGAGACTTAAACGGAAGTTCCCATTTGCTCTCATTGATGTTTAGGAATTGTCTTTCCCATGGAAAATTCAAAGTAAATCACATCCATTTCTATAAATCTTTGCAGATCCTCTTATTCAGAAGATATTAAAACTACCAATTTCAAAGATGGAAATCAAATCTCTTTTATTTATCACAAATAAGGGAACACGGTGGTGAAAGTAAACGGTTATAAATATTAACCGTAACATTGACCTTCAATGACAAAAGTTGGTTTTTACAGCCATATTCAGAGCGGTGCAAAAGTTCAGAAGGTGCAGCATAACATGTTTCTATTATTCACGAGGAACAAACCAGATCTTCTTGGTGTGGGTTGACGGGTTTTGTGTAAGCGTGGACTGCTTGGAGAGGTCAACACGTGCCTACAGACAAAACGCATCGAAAAACGTGATATACATTATGCATTCACAAACAAACAGCAGTGCTTTCATGCACAGCTCATGGCAGATGTTCATATATAAGTGCCACAAACACAATGGACTATTTCCTGCTATTTTCTAGAATTATACACATCAACAAATTGCTTCTCTGCAACACGTCTGTAATTTACATCTATATGATGCTGTACCTCTGTTATTGCGATGGATGTGTTGTGCGAGAGGGATGTGAACATCAATTAAAGATTGTTTGGTTGTAAGGGGAAAATGGTGAAAATAGCTACTTGTACTTCTCTGTCTAAAAATGACAATTTTGACATTTTACATCAACTATTTTTCAGTATACTTTGGTTATTTTCAGTTCTGCCACACTGCCTATCACGTTCAAGTGCCTACTGGAGAACAACCACATCGACCGGCGAATCATTCGCTTCGTGCTGCCCGTAGGCGCCACCATCAACATGGACGGGACTGCGCTTTACGAGGCCGTGGCGGCCATTTTTATCGCCCAGGTCAACAACTACGAGCTTGATTTCGGCCAAATCATCACCATCAGGTACCAAAAAGTTCAACCCTTGTATGGTTTTCATGTTTTTGTTACTCAGACAATGTGCAAGAGTCAAGTGGACCCACAACATTATTCTGTACAGCCTTAAAAGTTTGTATTTTACACCGTGTCCTAAACAAACGCGATGCCACGCTGCGATACGCGATAAACGGTATCTTTTCCATGTGAAGAAGAGGTTTTGTCTTAACCAGCCCTGACAGCGCTACGCGGCGACCAACAGCCGTTTTTATTTTAGAAACGGTTTCTATTTCTGCGACGCTGACAGCTCCGCCCATACAACGGTCTCATTCGATGTAAGTTCTGCACCTCATGAATATTATTCGCCAAACATGGATGAGTACAGGCTATAAACGTTTGACAAAATGACAAAATGCTTTTCGCAGGAATCTCATTGCATCGTGTTTTATATGTAATGTTACGATTAAATAAAAACATTTTATTCATTTATTATTTAAAAAAAAGTTATTTTATTTATTATTTATATTTAGTCCATGTTAAATCACATTAAATTATACAAAAATTATATACAGTAGGTGAAAAAAAGATGCTTATCTTAAATAAATATAAATGTTTAAGGTTGAGAAAAACAATTACTTAATCATATCATTTTGTACAATAACAAATATTTTAGCAAAAATGTCAATCACAAATATGTTTCCCTATGTTAACGTTTCACTGTTTCACACAGATTATAAGACTGTGTTACAATTTTATTTAGCTTTACTCTGCATATGAATTATTTAAAAAAAAATTATGTGTTTAACGTGCAACATAATTATTAAATATTAATATTTATTTATTTCGTATGTAATACAAATATTCATTTTATTTATTTGATATTTAATATGACTAATAAATAAAAACATTTTATTCATTTATTATTTAAAAAAAATCATATTTCTTTTATTCATATTAAGGCCATGTTTAGCTTCATGTCACGTGTGGATTGAACTACAAAGAGATATGAAAAGCACTTCTGCTCTCTTCATGTCCATTGATGGATCTGAGTATTGGAAACCATTGAAATGAAAATACCCAAGAGTTTACAGATTCTGGATGCTCTGTGTAATTTAGCTTGTGACATATAGACATCATAATTAAGGTTCACTTCAGTTCATGAATCCCTCAGATGATTTGAATCAGGTGTGTTAAAAAAGACCCACAGAATGTGCAGTGATGATTTAAAATAATATAAAACAATAAAACGGAGTCAGTTGATGGATTTGTTATTGATGCTTTTCAGTACTTTCAGCTCTTGTTTAACCTACAGAATCCTTTCTTCCTTACCTTTTTGATGATGCATTCCTGTTGGGAAAGACATGTTCCTCTTTGTTTTGCTTTCTGTGTTTACTGTATATTCTTTTCACCTGCTGTCTAGAGAGTCTGTAAATCAGCCTTCCGTGACTATATTGTCAAAGTTGAACGCTTGAGTAATGAGGCGTGTGAAAGCCCTGACAGCCACAATGCGAAAAGCACTTAAATACTAACATGAACTGTGAATGAAAGATGAATATCATACCTTCATGTAACTCCTTCCCTGCTAACACACAAAGTAGCAGTTATGTGATTTTTAGGTACTTTACTTTTATTTCACACGTTGCATGCCGTGCTCGTAGTTTCTTTTGCGCATTTGCGTGAGTATAGCACTAAGTGTGTGGCCAGGGTTTCAGGTGCATCCTTTAGAGGCCGCGTTTGTCCACCGCATACGGGGTTCCCACATTTCAGTTGACTTTTTTTTTACATTTATTTCTCTTAAGACGCATAATGATTGTGGTTCAATTCTCACCTTGAAATATAACGGTTGCTTTTCTGTTATAAAACCTGAAATTATAAACCTCGATGACGTATGCGGTGGACAAATAGAGGACGCACCCGCAAATCCTGGCCAGGACGTGTCCGGGAAAAACGGTCACCCTAATGTATGTGCGTGTAACAAACAAACACTGTGCTATAAACAAATAGACTGATGTTTGGTGGGACAGTGGGTTTGAGCTCAAAGGTTAAATGAAATGACAGTCGTGATGTGAAAGCCAGAGATCAGAGAGGTGGAGGGGAGAAACTGAGAACTGGGCAATAATCCTCTGGTAAGATGCCATGTGACGGGGTAAATCACCATCCCCCCGCACACCACCGGTCCGCTTTTATCCCTGTGACCGCCTAAAACTCTCTCTCCCATCTCTTCAAACTCTTTATTTGCTCAGGCCAGACGTTGTTGCATCAATTTATGTCTTTATATTTACAAATTTTTGTTAAATAAGACAGTTGGTTTAACGTCTTATATTTGATCGTTAATATCAATGTTAATATAATGATATGACTGATATCTTACAAACACAGCTATAGAAATGGATTACCCAAGATTTTATAGCTCGACCTGATTTTGCCAAGTGGTTGATGTCCTCAGAGCAACATATTTTGTTGACCTAAGGACAACATTTTTATAAATAAAACCTAAACCCTAACCATAACTTACCCCTTAAATCAGAGGGAAATGATGAGTGAAAAACAATGGTCTAGAAGCACCTAGTCCTGGTTGGAAGATTACATTTCAAATAAACTGTAAACTTTTTTCTGAAATCTGATGGGTTGATTTAAATGTTGTCCCAGGGTCAACATGATGTTGTCCTAAGGATATCAACCACTTGGCAAAAACAGGAGAGCCGATTTTATATCTCATTTCCTAATTATTATCTGACTACCTAAGTTTGAGAGCTTTTTTCATCTGTTTTTTCTCAACTATAGAAAGAATTATGTTACATTTTAAAATTACGAATTTGAATTTAACTTCATGGGAAGCGAAACAGTTCCGTGGATTGAAGTACATGTTTAACATTATTCTCTCGACTCCTGTAGTCAATAATTCTGCCTGTGCAATCTTTTTCTGTATTCAGCTCACCGTCTCCAGAACACAACTTTGACTTTGTCCATGCTATTTCATGCATTCTGACTTCTTTACACTGTTTAACGTGCTACGGCTTCTCAAGCTTAACAAAGGTCAACTTGTCAAAAAACGAGTTGAACGTATGATGTAGTATTTCTGTGCTCGATTCACTCGCCAGGGTTCGTACAGGTTTCAGAAAGTTTTTCTGAACATGGATTCCCGTTTCGTAACAAGGGTTCTTAGTCCCTTATTCTCCTGGAAAAGCACGCCCAGATACCAAGATATATATATATATATATATATACTACTGTATATACTGTATTTACTGTAGATTCTTCAGATAGGTGTTGTGTATGCTTAGGGTTTGATATCTGCTAACAAAGTAAAAGTGTTCTTGGTCAAAATAAGATGCAAATTGGTACCTCTGCTTTAAGAAATAAAAAGCATCCCATGATGGAATGTTTTTTTTTCCAGTTTCAAGATTTGTTGACCTTGTTTTCCAGTATCACAGCCACGGCGGCGAGCATCGGTGCGGCTGGAATCCCACAGGCCGGCCTGGTCACCATGGTAATAGTGTTGACATCTGTCGGCCTGCCCACTGATGACATCACTCTTATTATCGCTGTTGATTGGGCCCTGTAAGTAAAGACATGTTTGATGTTTATACTTGATTTTATTAGAAACCACCAGTGTCCGTGTCTCACTTCAGCATTCAATGTTCAATTTAAGGAGCTGAATAAAAGATCACACAAAATGTGTTTTATTAATGATCTTGAAAACCCAAACTTACAGACGTGGAGAATGAGATTAACGTTAAGTTTAAAATCACGTCTGGTTTCTTTTCTTTGCAGCGACAGATTTCGCACTATGGTCAATGTGATGGGGGACGCTCTGGCTACAGGAATCATGGCTCATATCTGCAGAAAAGACTTCATCAAAGAGGGAGATGGGGTCAGTTTTCTTCTGTGTTGATGAGCAGGGCGGTGTATGAAACGTTTTTTGTTTGTTTAACCTTCTTTAAGCAAAACACAGCTTTGGAAATTATTAACTGAAATGTTTCTAATGATCTCAACAATCTCAAGGTGTATGCTTAAATGTCTGAAATTTTTGTAGGCAAAAATATAATTGTGCCAGCATATCATTTTTTTTTTTTGGAAAACAATTTTCTTCATTGCTTTCAGGTCCCGCTCATCTGCGAAACAAAGGCCCTGAATAACCAGAGCCTGCCCAATTGTCAACAGAACAATGGGAGTTTCCAGTGCCCTCCAGCAGGGGGCAAACCTGAGCACATCCCACCTGATGTGGCCCGTCTCATGCAGCTGGAAGAAGGGGTTCGTCCGCCACCCACCGAGCGGAAAAAGCCCCCGGTGCCCCCCCGCCACCTGAAACATAGAGACAAGGACCATTGTGCAGTTGACATGAACGGTCTGGAGACTAACGTATAGCAACCCTTCAGAGATTTAAGACTAATATCGTATGGACAACATGAAAACACAAGCTTCTACTTCAGAGTGGGGGTCTGGATGTATATTATTTCCTCTTATATTTTGGGTAACAGCATTTTTTTGGATTTTTCAAAAAGGTGCTAGTCCACAGACTAGATATTGTGATGTTACACATGATGCGAGTCTGCACATATGGGCCAGTGTCCCAGTTATGCCATTATTGGCGGCACATGTTGGTTGATCCGTTCTGTGCATTAGATAATGAGATATAATGAGAATAGAAAGCAGGTCGAGATCCGACAATCCAGCATTTCTTTGGGTTGAATAGAGCTGGCAGATGGCAATATATTTATGGCCTTGAGAGCGAAGCTTTTCCTGTAAATGTATTTTGTAAAATGGTTTGTTAAGTGTGAGTGAATTTGCAGTTGTAAATACACAATACAGTAATTACTGTACTGTATGAACTGTTTATTTCTATTTCAAGTTCATATCATTTTATATTTTATTCTTATTCATTTTTGTCTTTAAGCATTTTGAGTCAGGTGTATTGGTCATTCTCGGCGCATGATGAGAATGAGAATTATCCCTCGTGTTTTTCTGTCACATTATTAGTCTTAAATCTGGGTCAGTCCCGCTGTTTGTGTTCGACAAATTATTTCTATATTAAACCAATAAGCACTCATAAAACCATTTAAAGGGATAGTTCACCCCAAAATAAAAATGCTGCCATCATTTATTCATCCTCATGTTGTTCGTATCCTGTATGACTGTTTTTTTCTGTGGAACAAAAAACGATATTTTGAGAAATGTCTCGGAGGTTTTGTGTTCATACAACGGGGGTCAATGGGGTTCAGTGTTGTTCGGTTACCAACATTCTTCAAAATGTCTTCTTGTGTGTTCTGCAGAAGAATGAAAGTCAAACAGGTTTGCCATGACGTGAGGGTGAGTAAATGATGAAAGAATTTTCATTTTGAGGTGAATTATCCCTTTAAGGTAAGAGGTGCTAGCCTGTTCATTATATCATATCCAGACAAAAGAAAATCAAAAGGTGATCCAATGATTTTTTATACTGTATACAGCCACGGGAAAAAATGAAAATGTACTATATAGGTATTTGTTTGGGTAAAATGATGATTTTTGTTTCATTCCGTGAACAATATCTCTTCCAAATTTCAAATAAAAATAAAGTTTGTATTTGCATTTATTTGCAGAAAATCTCAACTGGAGAAACAGGTGAAAATAACAGTATAGATGCTCTGTATTATTTCAGACCACAAATACAGCAAAGAAAACAAGTTCATATTCACTTTTGCAACAGTATTTTTCTACATGTATTTAATGTTATAACCAGGGTTTTAATCACAGTTTTCATGTGTCTTGTCATGCTGTCAGTTGTGTCTGTTGAATTACTTTGTCACTCCTGAGATTTGATTTTGTTGAAATACAACAGACACTGGACTGGAATGACCACAATACATCTAGAAATGCTGATTTGAATGGTTTCTTATATTTTTCCATGGCTGTATATAAATGACATTTATTTCATAAGTACTATTTATTTTAAGAATTTTTTTTAAGGATTTGTATTTGTGGGCTTGCGTCGAGTATGTTGTGGCGCTTATGCAGCATCATCTTAACCTCTCACATCAACTAAAATATAAAAAACTGCATGCATTGATAATAAAGGATTCATTGAAATTCCAGCGTGTATGTTGGAGGGTAAATTGTGAAGAAGTTTCATCTCTCTAGTGAAGTACAACAGGGATTTATCTCAGTCAAACACCCGTGGGCTGTCACCTCTCACTGCCGTATCTCATTGACATCGATGTTTTCTTCACTTAAGATGAACTCAATTAGGTTGAATTCACCTCACTCAGCTTCTGCAGCTGATACACAGGTTGAGAAGTCTCCGTCGCTGAGGGTTTGCTGTGGAAACAAATGTTTTTTTTAGAAACTGATTTGACGTCCTGTTTGATATGGAAATTTATTTGACATGCAGTTTCTAAGTGTCAAAAGGGATTTCGTGAAGTGCTTAAAATGCCAGTTTTCACTTTTTGCTCTCCAGGTTTTTTTCTGAAATCTGCCTCGAGGTTGGGTTGATTTATTTGGTAGTGAAATAAATGTTAAATCAAGGTCTGTGTACAAAAGCTGAATGCTTCTCAGTTGCATTTACACGTTAACAAATGTTGAGTTGTTTCAATCTGTGTTTGGGTATAAAATGTGAATAAAATGGCCATGTTTGACCCATGAGATGACAACTTTTAAGATGAAAGATGAAATTTTGTCTGTAATGCGTTTCCTCAGATGTTTTAGAAATGGTTCATCTCATACTGTGTACAACGTACTTTCTATATTGCCTAGGGATGTAGCAATGTTATCGATATCGTGTTATCGCAATAGCAAAATTGTCTCAATATTATCGTGGTCACATGACTGTGTGAAACAATAGGTCTTCCGGGCCTAACAATGTTAGGAAAAAATAATAGATGTTACCTTCATCATGGTCCATCTGGTGCAATGATTTTATTTTATTAAAGGCATTTTTAGGTCATTTGACCCATCTCGAACTATAACTCGTACCTCTAAGCAACAGTTATGATTAGAGGATAAAGAAAAGAGGATCCCAAGTCATCATTTGCCATTTAAAATATTGCAATAAATACCGTTCCGTGGATCGTATACCGAGGTATTATCGTACAGTGAGGTTTTGATATTGTTACATCCCTAATATCGCCATATTTAAAAAATGTGTATGTGCATTGTGCAACATGCAGATGTCAACCGTAGAATCAAACAAAATGATTATTGTACACGTGTCTCAGCGATAAAATAATGAGCTGAAACAAGAGCTGTTGACTGTAACCTTTACCAGCAGAAGATAAAAGGGCATTGCATTGTGGGATACTGCGCAGTGCTGTAGGTCATTTAGATATTTTATGCATTCCATACACACATACTATACATACTGCAGAATAGTAGAGTAATATGATAATGTGCTGTTCTGAAGATAGCACAACCGAGACTGCAGAATAATATGTTGTTTGTGTTTAGTGTTTGTTTTTTTATCAGAACAACATCTGCTTTCAAAACATGTCAGAGGAAGCTTTGTGTGAGGATCAGTCTGAAAGCTTGCAAACTTGAAATCTTGGTTAAAAGAATGAACAAACACGCAAAAGGCAAGTGCAGGCTCTGTGGGATGCATCCGTCACACACTTGTGTTTTCCATCACAAATTGTTAGTATAGACATGAAGCGAATTCAAAAATCTTTCGGGGAACTCGTTGAGCTGTCGATTTTAGTTCAAAAGAGCTCATTACTGGGTTTTCCTAGAAAACCTGCACGTTACCATAGAAGAGCTCTGAAACAAAGCACAGCCCGCTAAACATAAAGCAAGTTTCAAAAGTAAGTAAAGTTCACCAAAATATAAACATTTTCACTTGCAGTTATGTGGCCCTTATATACAACGAAATAGGAAACAACTGAGACGATTGTGAAAATGCATTAAGTGGAAAAATAATCTGGATTTGGGTCAATTTGATGAGAAATGTTTGAGATCTTCAATAATATTGACTTGAAGAGTTTCTCTTCTGAAACTTTATTGGAGACGTTTGTGAGATTTATGAAGCATAAACATCGGTGGGCATAAATGAGTGAGCTGCAAAACAAACATGAACAAAACACAAAATAAATGTTTTTCTGGTATCCTGCACCATGTTTATATCCAAGCCCTTAATGTTGGCTTCACATTAGCATAAAGCACAATTTTAAATGGGCTCTAAAATATTTTCTTATGCATCCGATGTTGTGTTGAGACCTTGGTTTTCGAGATGAAGAGTCAGGTGGTTTGTAGACAGATAAACGCAGTAGTTGCATGCACAGGCTTGAAGGACAGCCGACCCACAAATATAGTTTCTATCGTAGGCTATGCAACAGAGCAGCGATATGATTCTGAAAGAACGGTTTCAAACAACGTATGAATTTTCATTTTGAGTAAACTGTCCCTTAAGCAGCAACAACCAGCCCACAATCTGATCATTTTAACTCTGGTTGTTGTTCTTGGGAAAATCTTTCCCGGCTGACTCATAAATCCGTCTCTTCATCATCTCCATACGGCAAATCCTCTTCTTCATCTTCCTGCCCTCGATTAGGAGAAATGTTGCCGTGGCCGATGTCCAACACCTGAAGCTTGGACAGGTGAGAAAAAGACTCCTCGGACACCGAATGGACTGAGAGTCGATTAAATCTGAAGAGAGAGAGAGAGAGAGAGTTTGATTATATAAAGAACGATTCATGTCAAACTTTATGGTTCTCAGTGAGTTTCTTAGAAAAGCTGAGTGGTTTTTCCTCGTTCTCTGGGCAATGACGATGGGAAGTGTTCCGTACTGTTATAAGTAGATTGGCTAAATTGCTACAAAAGTTACACTGACATGGACTCTTGTGCTTCAGGCATGTCCATTAGGAAACTTTCACTGAGTTCAGGATGTTGTCCACTCAAGATTAAATGCAACGTTTTATTGACTCACATAATTCAATTTTCCATTGCACTCTTTTTTTATTTATTTATTGATAGAGCTAAGAAATGGAATAGGCTAAGATAAAGTAGAAGGACGCAGGTTATCTGTCATTTAAAGGGCCAGTGCACCCAACAATTCCACTAGTTTCAACATGAATATTAATCATTCGTGTTCAGGTGAAGACGTCTCTGAGACGGCATGAGGAAATTATGAGGGAATATTCGTTTTTGGTTGAACTTTTCCTTTAACGCTGGAAACAATATAATGTCCACAGCACCTGCGTCTGCGTATGTGCAGCTGTTACACACCTGCTGAGCTTCACGTGTGTCCGTCATTCACCCCACAACATCATACGATGACCCCAACTTTTGAAGTTGAAATATATAGGTTTACCTTGAATTTTCAAGTCAGATTTCAATTCTGATTTAATTAAAAATTCAAAGCAGCTTTTAATCTAAAGTTTTGAAGTTGAAATAGGTGAATTTTTCAGCGCACGGTTATATTTTTACTATGATAGAAACATGGTTAACTTTTTATAGACGTTTCATCAGACGCATGCGCTGGCTCAAAGTTAACTTCCGGTTTGTTTTTGGTTTACGATTTACTGTCTATTTAACATATATGAATTTACGTCAATATTTTCTTGTATATTAATTGTATTAAATTAAACTAAAAGTACTCATCAGTTACTGATTCTTTGCAGAGGTCCAGCAGAAGTTAGGTTTGTGCCACATAACGTTTCTTTATGTTGTTGCTGCTGAAACCGTCTTTAACGGTCAAGTGTTTAAACAGGAAGTGAAGAAAGAGAACTGTGACCTGAGGAAGATTGCTCTGATGTTGGGTGTGTTGAGGAAGGCTGTGGCTGTGATTGTACTGATTCTGTTGTTCTGCAGATGAAGATACTCGAGAGACTCGGGCAGGTCGGCAGGAACGTGCGACAGCATGTTAACTGACAGATCCAGCGTCTGATACACATACACAAAAACACACAACTTATGTACAATGTATCACTATTAATGCATAGCAATTTATATATACATGCAAATGTTTCCTAAATATATACAGGTACATGCATGTGTATGAATTTATAAATATAAAAGAAATATGCACAGTGCATAGACATATATTATGTAAACGCAAACGTTTATTCTGGATGCAACAAAGTAACAATGTTGCCGCAGGTCTTGCTAATAATCGTTATCTAATGTTGAGATTCGTGGCAAGCTGTTTCAATTCAAAACATCAAACAAAAGTAGAGGTTTCATGACGTGACCTCTTTAAAGTTGAAGCTTTGGGACATCGCGATAATTTACCGTGGTTTTACTACAGTAAACGTGTAGCGACAATTTTTTTTATGCAGACTGACTTGTATAACCACAATTTAACTACAATACAAATACAAAAAAGTTGCAGTTAACATGGTTTAACTATGGCAGTTTTGTTCATATTTGTTAACATGTGACATGTGGTGCTGTTTGCTGTGATAGCTCTTGGGTGGTCTCGAGTGGCTTCCAACAAAACATCTGGTTATTTTTGGCCGGAGTTTCCTACCGTTGTGTGGTTCTTGGTATTTACGTAACACCGGCAGGCCGAGCCAAATCTGAAAGGAACTGTTACTCCAACAAACCCCCAGATAGTACAACGCTGAATCTCACCGTGAGCGCGCTCAGCTCCTGCCACGCTCCCTGGTAGATGGAGTTCAACTTCAGCTGATTGTTGGCCACATTGAGCTCCTTCAGTTTGCTCATGCCCGACAGCGACCCCTCCGGGATCTCCGTCATCTGGTTGTCCTTCACCTTTAGAACGTGCAGGCTCTTAGGAAGTCCCATGGGAAGCGTCTGCAGCCGGTTCCCCGACAGGTCTAAGGTCTCCAGAAGCCTGAGTTTCCTGAAGGCCTCTCGGTGCAGCTTGGCGCTGGTGAGGCGTTTGTAACTGAGGTTGAGCTCCGTCAGCGTGTAAAGCGTGATCAGGTCGTTGCGTCCGATCTCGCTGATGATATTGTGGAGAAGCATGAGGGTCTTGGCTCGCCGGGGGAGGCCGCGGGGAACTCGCTCCAGGAGATTGTTGTACATGTGGACGGTGTGCAGACGTTTGAGGCCGTGAAAGGCGGACGGATGGATCGAGCGAGAGCGGAGCTTGTTGTTGTGGAGGAGGAGGTATTCCAGGTTACGGATGGGTGTCAGAGCGTTGGCCGCGATGCCCTGGATGGAATTCTTCTCCAGGTGGAGCAGGATGAGATTTCGAGGGAGTCCGAGGGGAACCGCGGTTAGATTGTTGTTGGACAGATCTAGATATTCCAGACTGTTTAAAAGGCTGACGAGAGAGCGAGATATGTTTCATCAATGACAGCACGGGTAGGTTTGCACCAGAAGATCGAGCAGTTGAAAGATCAATTCTGGGTTACCTGAAGGTCTCGTTGTCGACGCCATCGTTACTCAAGACGTTGTTTTGCAGGTAGAGCTCTCGAAGATGAAACAAATTATCAAGCGCACCTGAGGGAATCTTCTCTAACTTGTTATTCTACAGCATGAAAAAAAAACGGATTTATTATTGAATGTTTACATTGTTTTTTCTTGATGGTCAGAATGTTGTAGTATACTTCGAGTATACGTTCAAGTATATTTGAATCATGCTTTTACATAAAGTATATCAATGTGCTAGTAGTATACTTGCATGCTTGGGACTTAACTCTCACTTTTTAGTTTATAAAAGTATACTTTTAAGTGTACTTTAGGTGTGACGGTAGTAAACATTAAGTATACAACTATGTTTTTCATTCGCACTGCAAGTATGCTACAAGTGAATCAGTATACTGATAGTTTACTAGTTTAATGCTTTTAGCAAAAAAATTTAGTTCACGAAAGTACACTTCAAAGTTTACTTTCAGTGAAAGTAGTGCAAAAAGTGAAAAGTTGGCTATTCACAATCCAAGTGCACTTAAATATCTTTCAAATATCTATATACCGAAGTATAATTAAGAACAAGTACATACCAAATATGCTTTGACTTTTTTTGTCAGAATACTTAAAGAAGTATATTTTTGGGAAGAAGGTCTACGTAAAAAGACCTATTTTCTTATTTTGAGTTTAAAAGAAGTGTAGCACAGTAGTGTGGTGGTCTTACCTTCAAGTGCAAGCGGTAGAGGGCCCTGGGCAGACCCTTGGGAACATAGCGGAGGAAATTACTGGACATAATGAAGATTTCAAGGTTATCGGATCCATTAAACATGTTCTCCGGTAGACCGGCATCCGTTAGCTTGTTGTTATGAAGATACACTGACCTGTAATATAACACACATGACTGACTCGCACATAAAGCAAATCGTAATACATGTCAAAACAGTGTCGATGCTTACTTCAGAGCCGGCTTTTGGCCGAAAGTGTCGGGGTAGATTTTGGTGAGGTGGTTAGCAGCGAAGTCAGCACTGACCAGAGAAGCTGGCAGCTGTCTGGGAGCGGCTGTGAGCTGTTCAAATTGACATTTGATTCATTATTATAATCTGTTCTCATGATGTCTGCATGGTATTATTGATCCGTTAAAATGTTTGTTAGACATTTTGTTTACTGTACAACAACTGTGTGACAGGCAACATTTATCACTGAAATACATGGAACAACCGTTTCCAAAGAGGACCAAAACTGTATTTTAAGTAAATGGTGTTATCCAATGAATACAATACGGAAACAGGTTGTGACAAAGTTACTTCGAAACATCATGTTTTAAAAACATTCAACACAGAGGCAACACAAACAAATATTGACAAAACACATCCAATTGCCTCCCACAGGGATGATTGCTACCCTGAGACTGCAATTTACAACACCATCACATCCGCAAAGTGAAATGTTTTTCAAGGAACACAGTGTTGAAACAAGTTGTGACAGGGCTGTTTTTATGTGTTGTTTAAAGAGAAAGTTAATGGTCATTCAGAGCTCCAGCAGTCAGGAGCCCTTGGGTGCCCTGCTTCCCCTCAACACATTAACTTTCTGTGTTGCTCTTTGGATTGAAGAGGGCCACAGAATGAGCAATAGGACATACTGTCGTCCTTCAGAGCACAACAGTGTGATTTTAAAGAACTTACTAGGTTATGGAGCTGCAAGGTGATGTGTGTCATAAACAGGAATTCAGCGCACAATGAAGTCTTTTCAGCAATGAGGTTACACGTCATCATAGTTTCCCACATAATATCTGCGTGAAATTGCGTCCTGCATGCGTAAATAGTAACTCATTCATTCTCCACGACTAACATTGCTGAAGCTTTGCATTGGCCCGAATGCACTGTAAGTCACATTGGATAAAAGCCAAATGCATAAATGTAAATTAATTTGAACTTCTTCCAAAATAACAGGTTGCTCGACAGGTAACGCCCCTTTGCGTTCCGCGCTTTTCCATCAGGGTGGTACGCACGCCCGTGTCAGACAGCTTTTGGGATAAAAAAAAAAGCGCGGTGAGATACGGTGAGATTTCTCTCTCTTCCCAATATCCTTTTTCAAGTCCATCGGGCACAAATCTGCTCATTAGCGCACGCTCCAAGGAAACAGCTGTCGTTTCGGTGATTAGAGAGAGAGAGAGAGAGAGAGAGAGAGAGAGAGAGAGAGAGAGAGAGAGGCCATGCGTGCGCGTTACCGGGACATAAACAGCTCTCTCAATACCAACATAAGCATCAAACTGTGATTCCCATCAGCCAAAAATGTGTAAATGACCGCGTAGAAAAACGACGGCTAAAAGGAGCAGGTGAGTCACTCTCGGACGTCGTGACCAAACATTCTGGCCTTCTCACAAAAGATCCTTTTCATGTTTTACAACGGGATATAAGGTACACGCTTTTCTTGCCAATATACAGGAAATAAAAACTGCGTTATATGAGGATGATTGTTTGGTAAATCGACATCGCAAATGAGAAACAGGATTTCAATTTATTATGTTGTTACACTTCTGAACATGACAGTGTGAACTTCTCTGGTGCGCAGCTGAGAATCATTTAAGAACTTCACGTCTGATTATATGAAGTTCAACTCTGAGAGCTTTGAGAATTCATGTTCGTGACTCACCTTATTATTTGCCAAGTATAAATAACTCAGTCTTTCCAGAATATGAAACGCTTCGTCGTCAAGACCTGAAGAGCACGCACACACACGCACGCACGCACACACACACACACACACACACGTTAAAGGAACACAAACCTTGTTTTACAGTGTTTTTTTTAAAGAATGAACATTGAAGAGAATAAGTCCGAAATATCGACTGTAAGAGAGACAGTGTTTATTAACATTACACCAAGAACATATCACACAAAAATATATTCTGTAAATTCAAATCCCAGTTGTCTATGAAACAGAAATGGTGACATTCTGGACTATATTTATGGATGTTTCATAGCAGTTAATTTACACTCATCGAAAGTTTTCTTGTGGCAATTCTCAAGTTTTTTTTACTATGTGGTCAATTCAAATAAACTCATGCAATCTCATTTGCAGATTTTAATACAATCTGCTTTGGCATCAGTAATGTTTAGGTTCATTATTCATTTTTCTAATAACCATAGTTGTTTTATCATTCAAAATGTATGCATTAATACAAATTACACACTTTGTAAAATACTTGCAATTTGTTATTGATTATAAAAAAAGAAAAAAGTAGTAAAAAAAATTCTGCCTAAAAAAATATTTGAACAGCCATGTTGACCACACATGAAGGAAACGGTCAAGTTCCTCTCCTGGCAAAGACCCCAAACACACCCCTCCATCCTGCTCTCTCTCTCCTATCCCCTTTTTTTCTCTATCAGTCTCTCTCTCTCTCTCTCTCTCTCTCATATGTTGATCATCTGCAGGACATTATTGCTGTCCTCTCTTCTCTCCTCGTGTGTACCTTGTGTTGTAAGACGATTGTTCTGCAGGTTCAGCGTCTCCAGTTGCTGCAGATGTGATAGATGTTCCAGTGCCACCTCTGTGATTAGGTTATTCTGAAAAAAAAACACATAGAAAAAAAACTTTTTAATATGGATAGAAAAATAGGTTCCTTCTTGAATGTATCTTTAATTATGTTGATTTCTAAAGAAAATTAGGCCTTGGAACGTTTGCGGATTTTATTGAAAGAACTGTAGGTTTCCCAGCAATGAAAATTCAGTCCTGGTTTACTCACCGCTGTGACGTGCCAAACCCGTAGGATTTTCTTTTCTTCTGTGGAACACAAAAGGAGAAATTCAGCAGAACGTCCTTGGTGGTTTTCTATACATTGAAAGAGAAATGAGAGCGGACACTTCTGAGCTCCAAAAAGGATATCTCAAGTCCTCTGAGGACACACGCGACTTTGGATGAACAAAAGACCAAATCCTTCGCCTGTTTCACACTTTCAAGTATTTACACTGCCATGTCATGATCGGGTGTGACAGCCAATGACATTTTAATGAGCTTGAATCCAATTCATTTTCGACATGGTATTGCTTGAACACACGCATGAAGTAAAGTTTGTAGCTTATCATTTTCCATTTGCTCAGTTCCCTTGAATTCAAGCCTGTGATCTTTGTGCTCCAAAAAAGCTCATTTTAAAAGAACAAGTTTATTTTCAGTGGATTCCTCAAACGATGCTATTGTATGACTTTACACGTCGACTTTAAGGATACTTTCATGTTGTTTCTTTCGTCATTTTTGGAGCTCAACAGCATCAGTCTCATTCGCTCTCATTGTATGAAAAAGTGAACAAACAGCTCAACATCTCTGTTTGTGTTCCTCAGAAGGCATGTGGGTTTGGAACGGCATCAAAGTGACCAAAATTCACATGAAACATGAAAACGAAATATTTTACGAGGTGGCGATTGGCAACACTACCATACCGATGACATTCGAATTAGTCACCTTGTAAAAATGTTACAAACAAGATCGTGTTGTCTATAAAATGAATGAATCCATGACAGGAAAAGGCCATTTCAGACCTCTGAACATCTGATGCTATTTAACTCCACATTTCCTTCATTCCCCTGATTGAAGACACGAGCAGTAGATTCAGAACACACACACCTGCAGAGAGAGCTGACGGGTGTGATCTGATAACTCTTCTGGGAATTCATTCAGACTGACTCCATTACAGTCCACCGATCCCTCCGCTGTGCAGCTGCACTTTTCCGGACAAGATATTTTTCCTTTTGCATTCGCCGCGGCTCCGGTCGAGTCTCCCTCCTCTCCGTCCATTTCCACGTCTTCCTCCTGCGGCAGGTGAATCTCCAGGTGTGTTTCTCCCTGACCTCGCACAAACGTGCAGCCCAGAAGCACCAGACACACCAACTCCAACAGGCCGCACCGGTGACCCATCGCTTCCGGGCTTCAACGCTTTCACTCGGGCCAAACAGAGTCCAGAATTTGCCTCCCAGCTCTGGATTTCTGTTAATATGTCGAGCGCAGTGTTGGGTGTAACTAGTTACTAAGTAATTAGTTACTGTAATTTAATTACTTTTCCCTTAAAAAAGTAAAGTAAGGGATTACTCTTGTTTGTTCTGTAATTAAATTACTGTTTCTTCTGATGTAACTGAATTAAATACTGTGTAATGTATACAATAGTGGAATTGACATTAAAATTGAAAATCTAACTTTCAAATGCATGCATTAATGTATCTTTCTCACATTTGTTATACAAGTCAGTTAATAATTGTACTTTATGTAGTTTTATATGATTTATTTGAATGAATTGAGAGTCGTTTCATGTCTATCTTTGACTCACTTAACTAATCAAGGTTGATGTAGGATATAGAAAGTAATTAGTAATACTTTTGTAAAGAGTAATTTGTACAGTAATCTAATTACACTATTGAATGTGTAATTAGTAACTAGTAATTAATTACTTTTTCAGAGTAACTTACCCAACACTGGTCGAGCGGTTCAGACAGAACTAAACTAAACCGCAGCCGCTGGACATCCAAAGAAACCTGCATGAATATACAAGAGGAGAAGAACGATTTCATTAAAACAAGATCAATGTAAGCAAAATTGCATAACAAAATGAAACTTTTAGTAAAGTTAAAATTGTGTTTCGAAAAATCAAGAGTTCAAATTAGACGAATGAAACCAAATCCGGCTGGATGAACAAACATCATTTAAAAAGAAACTCTTGCAATCAAAGACAGAAAACGTTTCCCTCGTGTTTCACACAAGCTTAACATGATTACAACGCTGTCAAAATGATCCCCAAAACATTGTTGTGCCATTTTTCATTTTCCGCCGTTGTTGTGTAAATGAACACAACAAAATAACACACAAAACATGTTTGAAAACAGTGTGATGTAAATGCACCCCTAACAAATTCCTTATAATCCAAACATGACTCTCTTGTTTGATTTATTACTTGTGAAAGGTTTGCTCTGGACGTCGAATTAACAAACAACATTTAAGGCTACTACACAACATAATAATGCGCTTCATTTCACCCCGGTAAGTAAAAACAGATCCTGATTTATGACCAGGGTTCATTCTTCATCCATGAAATACTTTCTACCCACTGATCTGCGACCAGTTTTCTCCAGCATGTTCAAAACATCAGCATTCCTGTCCGAAGCCTTGTTTGCCAATTTCCAGAAACAAATCTGGATAGATTTCCAACCCTGATAAACAGGTGTCTTGTAAAAAAACACTTGAAATGTGGTGAGTGGGAGGGGCGGGTCTGAAGCGCTCAATGCTTCTAGAAAGATCCCATCCAACAGTCTCAAGAATGACAGTCAGAAAACAATCGTGTTGAACGAATTCTGCTGATAGCTTCAAAGCGATCGTAACTGGACACGTTCCTGGTTAAACATCTTTCGCTGGTCCTGAGAAAACATTCCAGTCAAAGAAACAAACACGGCCAGCACTATCAGTTAACTATAGCCTTAAAAATCACAGAAAAATGACGAGAATGTTGTTAAAGTGCAGCCCAGCCCTTTCTACAAGAGGTCAGATATTCATGCTTTTAATAAAGCGCACAAGATGCTCTTTACTGTAAACATTCACAAATCAAACTTCTGCCTACTCGACTGTCATAAAAACACATACCAGATGCTAATAATATCGAATCACATCCATTTTTAAATTCAACTCTTCACTTGAATTTGTAATTAAAATAATTGTGCATTCAACTATAAATAAAAGAACGCTTAATAGAATGAGCTAATAATGTAAATAATGGACATGTTGTGTGTTGTACGTATGCAAAATCTGCAAGAGTAGCTTCAATTAAAGGTCAATATGACCCTTTAAAACAAGGTTTTAATTGTTAACATGAACTAACTATAAACCATTTTTAGTTTATTTTGTACTAATACATTTTAAAGGGATAGTACACCCAAATCGTTTATTCACCCTCATGACTTTCTTTTTTCTGCAGAACACAATAGAAGAGATTTTGAAGAACGTCGGTAACCAAACCACGCTGGATCCCATTGACTTACATGTATGAACACAATACACTGAGACATTTCTCAAAATATCTTCTTTTGTGTTTCACTGAAGAAAGAGTCATATGCAGGTTTCGAACAAAATGAGGGTGAATAAATGGGTATATGTGAATAATGTTATGATTTGGGCTGTATATGCACAAACTAACATGAACAATAACAAACAATTGGTATTAATAATTATTAACAAAGATGAATCCATTTATTGTTCCATATTAGTTCATGTTTGCTAATGCATAAACTAGAGTTGTCAGACCTGACTATCGAACCTTATTGTAAAGTGTTACTGGTAACTCTTTGCAAAAGAATAAAATCCTTATATTAAAAAAGAGAACGCACAGTGTGTTCTGAAACAAAACCAGATTCATGCACACATACACACATGCTCGTTTTGACGTTTGCTGTTACGTAACACAAACTGTAACTTAAGAACATCCACAGGTCAAATACTAGTAAACATACTATAAAAACATGATATGAGATAAGCCACCACACCTGCTTGACATCATTACATTCAGTACACATCTGGAGGACATTCCCACGTTCGGTAAAAGCAGAATGAATCGGACGGAAAAACTTGAGTCTCCAGAGATTTGTGCAGCAGAAACTATGAACAGATTCCATACCTCAATGCCCTCTCAAGGATCCAAACGGCCAACGTTCAGGATCTAAAGCAGACGGCGAGTGGGTCGAAGCCTCCTAAACAAGTCCAATCCCATCCTAAGAGCAGCGGTTCTGGAGAGAGACGGTCACCGTGGCACCTTCCAGATGTCTGAGGAGCGCGAGGGTGGGAGAGAAAGGCAGGAAAGGGGTAATAAGTGCCGTGGCCAAAAATCTCAAATCTGGAAAACAAGCTTTCCATTTTTGTAGTGGAAGTGTCAGGCTAAAGATTTCAGCTTCTGGGAAACATCAGAAGTGAAGTAGCTGAGGGAAATGTTCTTTACTCTTCATAAACAAGATTATAATGTTGTGCTTCGTGTTGGGAAACAAATAGGTCAGGCCAGTAAAACATGTGGTTTTCATTTATCTCTCGGGTTTAAAACGCATCGGTTATCTTCAGAGAGCATCTGCTGAGATGGTGTAAATCCTGAAGAAATGCTTTATAGTGTGTCGCAGATATTCTCTCAAATAAAAATGACACGACCTTTTCACTTCTGTAACCAGGACGTTCAACAAGGCGGGACTTACCGAACCATGGAATCAGAATTGACCCAGATGTGTTTGGGTTTGCCACAGACCCTCAACACCAGACACTCACTGCTGTTTTTTCACCCGGACATAAAGGAGGCTGAAGATCAGGTCTTCATGCGTTGCCATGGTAACACATCTTCATCGAACCTTTTCTTATTTGCTGTTATTGTGATTGTACACTAACTGCATTGACGTTCACACAAAAACTGGACCTGTTTCCTTTTTAAAACTGTGTGCAAAATCCATTTGTGTACATAGAAAAAAATCAAGAGAAAAACATTAGTTATGCCAGCTTTTTAACAGAACGATCCAAAACTCTCTCCATTTGTTCAGGATGAACAAACACATAGTTCGTGATGCTGCCAGAGATGAGATGTGATGATAAAGCAAGAAACACATTTCACATGAACTTGGAAATCACAGATGTTTCACATGAATATCAATAGAACTAGATGGGTGCATGGGGGATCTTTTAATTTTAGGCTTATTTACATGTTTTATTATCAATGCCACAAAGTCACACAAATAATTCTGAAGCAGCAATAATAACTTTGTTGTTTGCTGAGATTACTTATCATTTTTGATGAGTGTCACTTTTTCCCCCTCTCCTGCCTTTGGTTATTTCTTGTTTCTTATATTTGTATAAATATCCATTTGTTTGGTTGTTTCTGTTGTACATATTACATTTCATCTCCTGAAGGCTTTTCACTAAAACTTACATCCGTCTCTGCATGATTCACTGCAGCACACGCTCATATTTAATAACAGAAGCTGGTTTCAAAAATCTTTGTTTTGTTTTGTTCTTTAACATTTAAAAAGGGACGCAAGAAGCTACAATATCAGTTTTAGTATAGCTTCTCAAGTGCACGTCATTTAAAGGATACTGCAATTCACAAGAATTGTCTAAAGTCATCCAATAGGAGTTTCTGCAGAAATGACGTTAATTGCTTTTTTTGTTAAAAAGATAAACACGACCTTGTTCTTTTGGTTTGGGTTGAGCTCAATCACTGTATTTATTCAGTAATTCTGTGGATCATAGTCACGATATGACTGTGTGCCAATATTAATATGGCAATAATGAATAAGCCTACTGCTTACGCGTACGCACAAAGATCAGCACGGAGGAAATTAACATCTCTCTCGCTCTCCTGAAATATTAAGAGTGATATCAAGAGATGATTTAATGTCTCTTAGTAAGAAGTGTATCATTAATTCATCAAGCTTTACAAAAGAAGCACTGGGGTTTCATTTAATAAAGTACCTGGATGTGCTTGCCCAATCACAAAGAAGCATCTCAAAATAAAAATACACACGCATGCACGCACGCACACATTTTTACTCTTCTAGTCCTCTCTCTACTCCAGACACATATATCTTGCTTTGCCTAACAAACTGTAATGAATAATGGGCATACAAGAATCTATATACACATAGCAAAAACATCCAAATTATAAACATTTAAAGTCACATAAAATATGACTGCAGAATTTAGCTTGGCACACGATCGTTAGACCTAAACAACAGAGCAAAAACCAGAGGCCTGCTGTTTCTTTAAGAAACAGATCCATCATCATTTTATCAGTCTTATGTTTGTTTTATAGATGTAGGATGACCTCTGTTCTGTGGAATACAAAGGCAGAAGTTTAGCAGAATCTCTGAAGTTGTGCAGTGATCGACGACCCAGAAAGTTTACAACAACAGCTGCATGTCATGTCTGGATGCATGTACTTTCTCAAATCTTGTTTTCCTAAAGTATGACACAATATGTCTGGACAATTCATCAAATAAAATCTTAGCTACTCTGATACTTAGTATCAAATAAAGGGGCTTCAGGATTCTTCAGCGTTTTGTGTGGCCACGCACAGCTGCACCGATCTGCGGTTTTCTCTCATTTTCACTGTTATTGCTCTGGTAGCCGTTATGTCAGATAGAGAGAAACAGACCCTAAAATTGATGGCCTTGAAATTTACGGCCTATGCACTCCCTATAAAATCTCTTCCTGAGGAGCGAGCAACGCGCAGCGAGCCGGTAAACATTTCCAGCAGGTCACACAACACGCTCCCAATTCACCTTCTCTCTTCAGTAAATAACAGAAATCCCCGAAACTTACATGAGACCAGTCCTCAAAACAAACACTATTCAAGACCACAGCAGAATGAATTCATTTCAGCAGAGCTACGTTTGAGTTAAACTCGCTGTAAAAGTACTAGAAAAGGAACGCAATGAATGATGCAGAAAACCTCTAGAAAGACTCTTGACAGGCTCAAGTGCATATTCACAATTAAATACACTAAACGCTACTCTAGGAAACATTGTGTGAATTTCTTAGTATTACTTAAAGACAGTATGTAAGAGGTATTAGCTGTATAAAAGATATACGAGTTACTTAATGATGAGAGAATTTTAGGGGACTTGTAAAAATAGTGACGGTTTAACATTGCTGGCACAAAACACGTCCATTTAACTTTATTATGAGAACTCTTCACTCACCTCAATAACACTCGATAACACAAGGACACTCAGCTCGAAACACAAAAATATGTGCATATAGATTTATCAGCATGGCCCTGTTGAATCAAGGACATTTTAAAGCACTTGTCATACTGAATGAGCTGAAATTGAAAATGTTGTCTGTCTTGTAAGAGTCTGCTTCTCTGTAAGAAACTACAGATACAACGACAGGCTGCGTTCAGTGGCTATAACTTGGCACTGATGTGTCAACACAATCTGAAAATGTTACTTTGTAGATAATGAATTTAAAAAATATAAATAAATAAGTAGAATATATTAGACCAGTTTTTTAATGCACTTCCAATTGCTTCCATTGTTTCCCTCATCTGTAAGTTGCTTGGGATAAAAGCATCTGCTAAATGTAAATAACATGAAATAATGTAAAACAAATAAATACATACTGTATACACATAAAAACAAACAATATATATATAACAAAATACAATAATAAACTATAAAATAAATGTAATAAAATATTTTGACTATTTTTAATTAAAATATATATTAAATGTAATATTTAAGTACACTATTAGAAAATAAATATTTTAAAGTGAGATCGTTTTTTCAATAATTATTTAAGTTTAGAATTTTTTTCTTAAAGGGGTGATGAATAAAGACCTCAATTTTAATCCGAGCTTTTGTTATATAAGAGGGAATCGTATTCAAGCGAACATCCTATAAGTGTCACACCTGAAAACGCCCTTGTTACTGAAATTACATCTGTTATTGACACCAGGCCCAGCGAACGCCAGGTCCTGGAATGCACCTATCAGGTCGAACACCGCCTCCACAGAAAAATATCAACTACTACTTCTCTAGCCCCGCCCACTGGTTCGCGCATGACAGTACTGAAGTAACACAAGTTGCGCGGAACCAGATAGAGCGAGAAAGCAATAATCATGCCGTTAAAGATCACAAAATACTGTGCAGTGCCTGGTTGTGGAAGTGCACATCGCTGCATAACCTTCCTTCAGATTCCCACATTAGTAATGCGTAAGTTTATTTTTAAAGACTTTCCAGCTCACGTGGGTAAAACATTGAGCGTTTGTTCGCTTCATTTCACCACGGATTCCTTGAACAAGGCACAGGTCGACGCTGAATTTGCGGAGAGACTAAAATTAAAAAGCAGTGCTGTGCCGTCAATATTAGATCCGACAGGAATACTTCTCAACCATATCAGCCACTTGGTAAATCTACCAAAGTGCATGTGTATGCGCATGGAGAGAGAGAGAGAGAGAGAGAGAGAGATAGAGAGAGAGAATCTAGGTCAGAGCTCATTAACAATTTCAGGGATTTAGTCCCTAGAAGTTTTCAAAGGAAAACAAAAGCGTGGCAGGTTGGACAAGAGCCTGGTCTGGTTGGAAAGTTTGGAGGTTCTCATATGTGCTGAGTGCTGATGTAAGAATTACGCTGGACCATTTCACAAGAAGAGCAAAAACAGTTTAACATTAAAAAACACAGACAGACTAGATCCAACACAGTTCATCCAACATTTTCTGAGAATTCTTCCAAAATAAAAATCAATAAATGAAAACAAATTTGTAATAATAATCTCACAGGTACAGTGAAAGAATTAGACAGAGCAAATACTAAATATGCCAGACACAAACTCAGACCGCCATCTGTTCACATGACTTTAAAGAAAAGGAGAAACTGAGAGAGACACCTTTCATTTGAATGCGAAATATTAAAGTTTATTTAGTACAAAATCATTTTCAAATCTGGTGGGCAGAAGTCAGCGAGGTGCATGAGAGATGAACACACACAGACAGATGAAAGCACTCAATGCTTTGACAACACTGTAGGATATTAAAAAAAGATGTATCTGTTAAATGATTAATAAATGGTGTTTATCTAAACTGTATTGTAAACACACCTGATGGAAAATCCTGAAGAGACTTTCTCTTACTGCTGTTGAATATTTTAAAGTCAGGCTCCATGCATTAAAGCGTTGAATACTGTAGTACGTGTGTTGTTGACACTTCTGTTTTTGAGTTGTGTGTTGAAATTTCCCCAAATTACCCACAGGCTGCATGCTGAGCTATAACACGTCATTTATACACAGGAAGATACTTTAATAAATCAATAATCAATGTACGCATGTACAATTATAACTGTTATGGGGGCCAACTAAACAATATCAAATTGAATTTATTAAGAACATTAATTCATAGTGTTTTGTGAATACCCAAAAATGATATTTCTGTTACTGTTTACTCGCCCTCACATCATCGTCACACAGCAGTATGCTTTTATTTTGAAAAACTCTCAGTTGTTTCCACACAATTGTGGAATTAGCTTTCCTGTAGCTCAGTGGTTAGAGCAAGGTCATGGGTTCGATCGCAGGGATTACACATACTTAGAAAACAAATGTATAGTATAATGCACTGTAAGACGCTTTAGATAAAAGCGTCTGCCAAATGCATAGATGTAAATGTACAATTGAGGTTAATATTAATCAAACTTTTACAAAAACACTGGGAAATGAAGAACTTAACAGAGGAAGAACATATTTCTTTTTTTTGGTATGTTCCGGAAACATGACTTTTAAAATGCCGTGGTGTTTTTTTTGTCTGAATTGGATATGGAAAAGAGCAAAAATTCACACAGAAAATAAAAAAGCCCGCTTGAAACTAATGAGGGCGAGTAAATTACGACAGTTGTCGATTTCGGGTGAACTTCACATCTAACCTGTTAGAGACGAGCTGAACACTACAGCGCAGAAAGTGACGCCCGTGCAGCTACGCTAATGAGTGCGAGTGTGGGCGGAGCTCTTCCAGACGCCACCCACGTGATGCTCCGCCTCTCACAGCTTGGCTTTGCCAGGCTGCAGCTGGAGGTTCTGAAGTTTCATGGCCATGCCCATGTTTCCAGTGATCTTGAGTTTTCCCTGGAAGAACGCCTGCATGGACAGAAGAAAGAAAGATCGGTGTATCATCAGTTTGGTTTTTAAAAACGGCTGATATCACATTGGATTTAGCATGAATTGCAATAGATTTTTAAATGGTTCCTTATGAACAACGTTTAAAACACGAAGCAAAATGATTTTAAAGAAAGACATATTTTTTTAAAACTATTTAAGAGACACTTGAAATAATGTACAATCTGTAAATGGTTTTTGACATGACCCACTGCACATTGCGAGTCCCGATCCCTCTTACAGAGGACAAACTGTGCAAATAAAGTACAAGGAAAAAATCTATTTCACATGTTGCTTACGCTCGAATCAATGTAATGACTGCATGCCGTTCTCCCTTTAAAACATCCCTGAATATTCTGGTTTTGCAAGCAGATTTTATACACACCTCTCTAAAGCTGTGGCTCAACTGATTTGGTTCAATTCAATCAGATGCTTTGATTAAATCGATGTCAATGTTAGGGATGTTACAATATTATCGATATCGTGTTATCGCAATAGCAAAATTGTCTCAATATTATCGTGGTCACATGACTGTGTGAAACGATAGGTCTTCCGGGCATAACATAGAGAATGTTAGAAAAAAATAATAGATGTTACCTTTGTCATGGTCCATCTGGTGCAATGATTTTATTTTATTAAAGGGATTTTTAGGTCATTTGACCTTCTTCATCTCGTACTATAACTCATACCTCTAAGCAACGGTTATGATTACAGGATAAAGAGGATGCTTATGGCACGTTTCCAAGTCATCATTTGTCACTTGAAATACCGCAGCAAATACCGTACTGTAGAGTTCACACCGAGGTTTTATTATACAGTGAGATTTTGATATTGTTACATCCCTAGTAAATGTAAATGGCTTCAGAGAAACACGTTGTGATGTAACTGTAAAAAAAATGTGATCTACTCCTCCTGAAGGGCAGAAACGCTCCTCGCTGAAGCCGATGTAGTGAGCGTGATGCTCGGAAGAGTTTTGTTTGTAAGATGAAGTACTTCACAAGTCAACCGCCTCATGCAAACAAAAGCACTCAGGTAGACCTTGATGACTTGGCTAGCTGCTCGCATGCAATTACCCCGCTCATTTATAGCTAAATATAACCCGCATTCATTCTGATAGCCTTTACTAAAACGTGCGTAATAAGAAAACTTTATAGCTCTGGATTGTGATGTGGCTCAATGTCTCGCTTTCTTTCAGAAACTGTATGACGCAAACTTTTTGTTGACATGTTACAATGTAAAACTAGACAACAAAAGCGATTAGATAATTAGATTTCATCATCAAGGAAAAACTGGGAAAACACAATGCAGAGAGCCTTGGAACCAAGCTATTGAATGGGATCCATCTCGTGGTTCTTGTAGTCTTGATAAATCATTGTGCTAGCAACGTAAAGGTTATGGGTTTGACCCCAGGGAACACAAATAGTGTTCAAAATATAAAGCTTGATCGCACTGTAATGCACTTTGAATTGTGGTGTCACACGCTATACCAGCATCTACAATTATCGTGATATATTGATACTGTGGTAATTCTACACATTTGATAATATTGTAAATAATCCAGCACCTGAATTTGCCACAAACTCTCCCTCTAAACCGTACACTCAAATTTTAAGTGCGATTTGTTGGCCTAAAAGGAGAAGGCCAAGACTGATGCATTATTTATTCATTTGAAAAATCATTTAAATAGATATTGTGCTAATATTGTTACAGCCAGTTTTTGGCCACAATAACCGTGAAGTGAAAATCTGTTACAGTCCTACAAAAGAAAAAATAGAAATAAATAGAATAAATAAATAGAAAATGCAGTGAAGTGTCCAAAATCATACTGTAGTCACATCAACCACTTGTGCCGAGATGTGCTTGTGTTTTATTGTTAAACACACTTTTCCAACGAAGCAGGAAAATAAACCGAATTTTCTTTTAAAACACATTTTGGCATCTCACAACTTTCTCCTCTCAAGTAAACAGATGGTTTTGAGGATGTCTACATGCTTTAACACAAAAACAAGACAAAACAAAATAAAAAATATTACAAACAGACAAACGTTGGGTTTGAACATCTGGTCCTCACCGTCTGTGGATTCATCTTTCCAGTCATGAGCGCCAGCAGGTCAGAGTCAGACATGGCAATAGTGCAGTCGGCTTTCTTTTCTGGGAAAAGACACAGAAGAAGGTTAACCGGGTGCAAATGAACAAGAATGAGCTTATAGAGCAGAATTACTTGTGTATTTGTTCGGGTAATGAATGGCAAACTGTCACATGACGTGTGAGCTTGATCTCGATCGTTAGGTCACAAACACAATCTCACATGTCTTAGTTTCTTTTTTACCCACCCACACAACACATTTTTATTTGAATCCTGAACATTTGCCTCAAAGAACGCTGTGGACACACACCTGGGCGATTCCGTGAAAATGTCAAGTTTTTACCAAAGGTTTTTGCTATACTAATGGCACAGATAATAAAGATGAGGTAACACACGCAGTTCCTGCCAATCTCATATTAATCTTGAGTACCTATGCAGTAGTATTGCATACTTTGTATCTTCCAATAGTATTTAGTTTGATCAAATTTATAAAAGACAGATACAGCTGTACTTTAATTTCCGGAAAATTCGAGCTCCTGGCGTGCGGGGGGGTGGAGCAGGAGCACACAATACATCATCGCATTATCCCTGCATAACTGTTGATTCACTATAAGTTCTTTTGTTTACATTATGCACGTACTCTCCGATTGCCAACAAAACACAGACTTACGACTTAGTTTGACTCACCGCGTGCGGTTCACCGTGTGCGCATCTTTTAGCGCTGGGACCGCGCCATCTATCCGCTTCAAAAGATCTCCATATCCAGCGTTAAATCCATCGTTTATATAACATTCATCACCCAAATGCAGTGAGTAAACAAACACAGCTAAACTTCTGTCAGCCGAGTCAAGCGGCATTGATGGGCGTGCTCTTTCTCAAGCTAGCTGGTTGACGCGTGGGCGTGCTCTTTCGCTCGCCGCATGGGCGTGCTTTCTGGGAGAATTGTCCAATAAGGGACTTTTTCTTAGAATTTTTGGGGTATTATTGCTTCAGGTTTGTATTTTCATTCACAGCAATCCCACAAAGTTTGTCGTCTTTATTTCACATCCATAATGCAAAATGTCATATCCATAACATTGGAATCGCCCACCTACACATCATTATAATGTTGGTGAGGCAAAGCACATTCCTAAGAACTACCAGAATAACTGCACTACAGTAAAATGGATCCTCTTTACTGCTCACGTGACCTCATGGGACCGAATAGAGTCTATCTGATGGATACTGAGAAATCTCGTTTTCGGACTCACCCGTGTCGTTGTGAACCGAGCCCCTTCCGTTCTTTACATCAACGATCCAGGTTGCCTCTTTTTCATCTGGACCGTCCTTCACCTTGAAGGCAAACACACCTCCGATCTTCTTTACAAACTGCTCTCCATCCTACACACACAAACACACATCACAGGAGACGTCCGTTTCTCACCCACAGAAAACCGTTCCACCACAACAGCTAAAAAAAACAGATTATCCGCATGTTTAACATTATTTTGGGTCATCGACCAGAGACGTGAAGAATTTCATGTGGATTATTTAAAGATAATACACAAGTTTAGTACTGTGAATACTGCAAAAACGGACGGAGGAACGGACGCATATATGTCACAGAAAGATCAGAAGATTTCGTGATACACAAGAAAAGACAATCGGTCCAGCATCCAGTATTTCTAGTTTGAATCAAACTTCACAAGCCAGTAAAGAGTGAAAGCACACAGTGGATCAATGCATACAGCACTAAACCTGTAACAACACAACTTCAGAGATATTCGCCGCACCACAGCCCTTGAATTCAGCTCAATTAAGCGAGCCGTGCTCCTCGTACCTCTTGCAGCTTTTTATTGATCTCCTGGAAGACAGCGTGAGCTTTAAAGCCCTCTAGACCCGAGGAAGCGCTGGTCAACGCTGCACGGATCCTCTCAGAGCTGGAAATAAAAGATTGATTCACATGAATGATGCGTGATCACACCCACAAATAAGAGTAACCTATTATAACAAAAGACAAGTGCATTACATTTTACATTTACATTTAGTCATTTAGCAGACACTTTTATCCAAAGCAACTTACAGAGAGTTCAGGGAGCAATAAGCGATATGTCACACAGGAGCAATAATACAATAGGTGCTCATACCAAGTTACTACATTCAAAGTCACCGGACATGCAATGGATTTGCATGAGAAACAAAGTGAAATTTCATATTTCTTTGATCTGCTCTTGGATACCTGCATGCATACGTCCTCATTTTCTTAAAACAGAAATCCTAGTGGACATATTTCATGTTGTCCGATGAATATTAAAGCACAGGATGATGTTCAGACACAAAAAGACTACAGGCTGCACTGATCACACATGTGCATTTTTACACAGCGCGGTCTTTAACAAGTTAATGCCACAGTACTTGGTTTTTGCACAGCTTACATGTCTCATGTAATGAAAGATATCTTTTGTAAATCAGCTTTGCAACAATGCAAAACTGTGAAAGGGCCACTGAAATGCATTTAAATTGAACTGAATACTTATGTTAGTAATAACAATAATGTACAGTCAGTGTGTTACACATTTACATTTCTTTTCTAGATTAAACTTTTTACATTTGACACTACATCGAATCGTAACAACACCCAGGTCGCATTTCCAATGAATGACTTAGAGAGATTTGATCAAACCATCAGAAACTCAAATCTTGTTTTAACGCACACGCATAAACACACACTGTATGTGATGACCTCCGCATGCTCTGTCATTTTGCTTCAGCTTTGTAAATGACATCAAACACATAAATGGCGTTATGCAGCTTTGATCATCATCATCCTCACCTTGTCACTTCTGTAACTCTCATGGTTCTTGTATACGGACAGCAGACAACCTCCTGCACACTTATCAAAGGGCTTTCCAACGAACAGCAAATGTCACATTTGTATCTGAACTTTACTTCCGGGTTCTGTCGCCATAAGACAGACGCTAAGAATCAAACACCGATGGAGACCCCGAGTACGTCTGAAGTTTGTTTTATTTCACTTAACAGTACATTATGATAACAACGTACAGCAAGCACGTTTAGCTGTCCATGGCATCAAAAGCGATTCAAATTAACATTTTATTTAATAATATAGAATAGATCTAATTGTATGTGGCTAACTTACTTATTTAATTATGAGAAATGTATTACAGTTTATTTGACAGAAACGTGACCGTTATAGAAGGCTTGAAAAAATAAAGAATGGACGAATATGTAAAACACCTAGCATCAAAATTTCTTTATTAGACTAATGGAGTGAATTCTCTTTTAGCTTTCTAAAACGTAGGTTGACATTCTGCTGCCATCCACTGGACAGATATTGAACTACATTAGAACAACAGAAACAACTAGAAATCAAACTCCAAAAAGGCCAATAAACGTTTCATTCTAATGTAAAATATTTTTTAAATTAATTCTCAAAATAATATAAATTGTTAATCTGAGTGACGAGAGAACACAGTTTCTAAACAAAGCATAACTGTTTATCACAGTTTTGAAAGAAAGGGGAATGAAAGATAAGTCAAATGGGCGGGGTTTAGTTTCCTCGAAATTGTGCGTTTATGATTTGTAGCTATAATAATTGTACCATCAACAATTTTATTTAGACTGTTTATTAATTTGACTACAATAAGGATTTTTTAGCTGACCGCTGCTATCACAAGACATTTGGTGATCGTTACTTTTCTCCACGCTGTATAGACGGTGACCCAATCACAGCCGTCTATGATTATTGGAAAAGCGTCGTTAAAAAGAATTTTATATGGAAGTCTGTTGCTAACTGTTTGTACTAATATTTGGACTTACTAAATGTTTTCTACGTACTTTTAAATCTACAATAGTCTTTAACAAGACAAAAACACGTCCTGGTATTTGAACGTGGCTCAATGATGGACTCGGAACTGGAGCCGTCAAGCGCCCCCTAGAGGAGTAAAAGATACTTTACAGTTCAAAAAACGTTATTTTGCTGTAAAACGCACCGTCCACTCAACGGATACGTCCGTTTTCGGTGGTTTTTCTTGTTCTGGGCCGTTGGCAGCGACATTGAAAATGTCAAATTCAGTAATATCTGTGATTTCGAGGTTCTTGGATGAATATGTGTCCAGCACCCAGAACAAACTGAAAGTGGTAGACGCGTATCTTTTCTATATTATGATGACGGGAGCTTTGCAGTTTCTCTACTGTTTATTAGTTGGTACATTTCCTTTTAACAGCTTTCTATCTGGTTTCATATCGTGCGTTGGATCGTTTATTCTTGCAGGTAAATATTTCTTTTCTTTTTTTGTTTATTCGTGCGCACAATGTTTATTTATTATTTTGTATGAAGCACAATAGTTTCAATTCCTGTTAGGCCGAATGTTATTGTTAAATGCATGCAAGTTTTTATAATCTCTGGCTTCATGTTGATGTCATCATTATGTGTTGATTTTTGGTGGTTGACATGTCTATGTTTCTTCTCCAGTGTGCCTGAGAATCCAGATTAATCCTCAGAATAAAGGCGAGTTCCTGTCCATCTCACCAGAGAGAGCTTTCGCAGACTTTCTCTTTGCCCACACAGTCCTACATCTGGTTGTCATCAATTTCATAGGTTGAGGATGGTAGAAAGGTAAAATAAATTCTAGCATTTGGTATTTTAGCTTCAAATTAAATTTATAGACCTGGGCCAGTTGCATAAACATAGAGGCTAAATAAATTCTGTGTTTTACCAACTATTCTCACAGACTAGCAATTAGTTAGGACTAATCTGTTTTACTTTTCATATTTCAATTAGAATAATCTATGATATGTCTGACTTTTAAATTAGATGACTAATTTATAAGACTAGTTTATGCAACCGGCCCCTCCCTGTTAAAAAAACAGCATACTGTATGCTGGGTTAGGTATGATTTGATGTTGGTTTGACCAGTTTAAACCAGCTAAGGACCATCTTAAACCAGCAAACCAGCATCAAAACATACCAAACCAGCATATGCTGTTATTTTCAACAGGGCTGGGAGCATTATTTTGTGTGGTTGGTTGGTTTTATGGTTTAAGATGGAAGCAGCGGGTTTACCGCCTGACCAGCAGACCAACTTGACATCTGAAAAGGTGATCAAAACTCCAGAACATCTAAAACAGCTAAAAACAGACTAGTTGGTTTTAGCTGTGCTTTTTTCAGCTGGGAAATTGAACATTAACTTATGTGACCTTGGCAAACATGAACAGCTCCTGTCAACTTATGATGGTGTCTAATATAATGAAATTTGTTTGTATATAGTTGTATGGTATTTTTATTATCCTATGACTTAAATACATTTTAAGAATTATCATTTTGCATTTAAACATTGTAAATGTTTTTACACATGCTCATCAATGCGTTTGTGTCTCTTTATGCAGATTCACCGTTCAGAATTGACCAAACTTGGAATGCACACGCAACTTGCAGTGAATGAACACGCTTGTTTGATTTTGGGGATATAGTTCTGTGACCAATCGTGCAATTGCCACGATAAATAACACTACTCACCGTACAGTTTGAAATTTAGTGACCACATAAAATTGGGCTCATGAGTCATGTATGCTGCATCCAAATATTGAGTGATAAATGAGAAAAGACTCTCAGTTCTAATATGGGCGTTAACAGTGCTGAATCAAAGCTATATTTTTCAATTGACAAAGATTTTTGTACATTTCTTTTTTTAGTGTGACACATATTGTAATTTTCTTTAAGAAATAAATTATATAATACACCTTTGTGTGTTGTGCTGTTTGTGTCCCAAACAACTAATCTTTTAATACGTTTTATCTTTAGATCAAGTTTATAAAGTTTTTGCTTTATGTATTTTGTCTGTTGTGCGGTTTTGCTATTATTTTACCGTGGAAAATGGAAAATAATTGTAGAGAATATCTGATTTAGGGTGAGCAGACGTCAGTACTTCACAAGTGTTACAGTCATCCATACAATGTTTGTCAAGTCTTGGTATTTACAGTTTAGTTCCCATAAATATTATATCGATTACATATGTCTAAAAACGTCGGTACAACGGTCTCAATCTGCTGCAGTGCCCGCAAAACTTACATTTCGTGAATTCAATGCACGACCTCATTGCGCCACACGGGGGCGCATCGAGACTAAAAAAAGACTACACTGAGCAACATTCAAACCCAAGGATGTTTTGTACTGTAAACATGTAAACTGTAATTATTTCAATCTTTTGATTCTGAGTGTTTTCTGTCATACGATGTTATTGTCTCAGCAATATTTACAAAATCATTAAAAAAACTTTAGTCACAATAATCACAAATAGCTTTGATTGGTCCCCCGTTCATCAGCGCTTGAAAAAGTAACAGTTCCCACTTGACAGCTCCTTCACGGCGTACTTTGCGTCTGACGTCATCTGAAAGCATGCGCAGTAGCGTCCGCCCGGTTTGCCCAACGCTTCCTAAACACAAATTCACACAACTCTAGCAGGTGAAGTTTCGATCTATATATATTGTTTTTGTACTGTTTGCACAGAAATATTGTTCGTCTGTATGTTTTGTCTTTTAGTAATGCGTCTTTTTTATTTCTTACATTTGTTTGGGTAAATTGTGGCGAAACGCGCTGCGTTTGTAAAAAACTGTTCGTAAATATTTGTGAGTTTTAAACGAAGTGTGTGTATTAACGTTACTCGGCTATGTAAATACAAAGCGTTTTTAATCTGCTTTTAAAGTCTTATGACATAAATATTGGCCATCATCTAGTACCACAATACTTGTGGCATGACTGACACAGTACCATCTATTGCAGCCAAAAATTTTTCATCTTTTAAATGCTCTTTTTCTCTCCACAGTTCAGGTGTGAGTGATCGACGCCTGTCAGATGCTGCTGACCCCATGGCTTCGACCTCTGAGGTGAACGTCCACATGGAGGAGGTGGTGGTGGTCACGACCCCGGACAACACGGGTCAGACGTCTTCCACGGATGAGGAGAAGAACATTCTGGTGGCTTCGGACCTGGAACAGTCTAGGTAAGAATCTCGCAGATGTCTCTCATTATCTCCCATCATGCACCTGTCTCAGACTGACCGCAGTCCTGTGTGTTTTCATACAGTGAACACAGTGTGGAGCAGACTTTGGATTCGGAAGCTGAGTCAAGCAGCACCATTTCCCTTCCCAAGGACACTGTTTTGGGTATGACGTGTTTCACAGATTAAAGACTTTGTATGACAGCAATAAAGCACACAGGGTAATGCATTTGCTATGATGACGGGTTTGAAACTGCGAATCAGGCTTACTTCCATAAAATCGCTGCGTTTATAAAGTGTTGGCAACATTAAGGCACATTTTAGGCTTGATAGGGTATACTTAAAGTGTGTATGGTAGCCATTGTTTGATTATCTGAACACCTAACAACCTAAATTTGTTCATAGAGTTGTTTATTTACAGAAATAAAACACGTGGCATGCTCATATATACACAGTGAAAATCTCTGAAGATATAGATGTAGAGGGAGATATTCTTTATCCAATTACCTGCGGGGAAAGCAAAGCCAATCTCGTATGGAAGAAGTTTGTGTGCCCTGGCATCAACATCAAATGTGTGCAGGTAAATACATTACAAAATTGTTATTGCATTGCTTTAGATAAGAAAACATATAATGATAGAGCTTATCTCAGAAATAACTTTCATTTTCTGAGTCGTTTTTTCAAAGACATCTGACCGACGAGTGTCAGGGTAATTTTAGTGGAAAAAGTTCACGCGGACTTGCTATAAAAATGTAATCGTAGATTTGTAATAAACGGCATTAAAGCTACTTTACTAAACTATATGCGCGCCTGTATAAACCCTGATGTAGAAATATTATTTGCGAGTTATGGCAACGTTAAGGTTTTCCTGTCCGGCGGAGTCTTGCTGTGTAGACAGTTTTATCTCTGCATAAAAGAATCTGGTAATGTGCCTCAATGCTTTGTTCCAGTTGAATGAGCATCTCATCAGTCCAAAGGAGTTTGTGTATCTGGCTGGCAAGTCGACGCTGAAGGACTGGAAAAGAGCCATTCGCCTCAATGGGACCATGTTGAGGTTTGTGGTTGTGAATATATGTCCTACGTCCTGTATATATACTCCTGTGGGGTCGTGTGTGCAACCGCAGGTGATGGTATGGAATCAGATCCCTCTTTACTTGTTTTAGTATTCAGTTATCTTTATGCCCAGCGAACACAAAACTGATTCTCAAATCATCCTTAGTTCCTGGTGAAAATAAGCTATTGATGGGACCAGACCCCCCCCCAAAAAAATGGTGTTATTATTTATTCACCTTTACCCATATATGACACATTTGATTCCTCTCTAATTTTGTGTTCCTGAATGTAGCATTTCTGTTATTCTATAGGAAGATCATGGATTCAGGCGAGCTGGACTTCTATCAACACTCCAGACTCTGTTCAAACACATGTCGCAGTACCAAGATCGACCCGGTGGGGGCACGAGTGTCACTCAGTAGCCAGCCATCCACAGAGACTGCCCCCGCAACCCCGGCTTCAGTGGACGGTACGAACCAGCCCCACAAATCACATGCCAAAATGATTTACAGAGAGCGTTCTCAATCTATTAAAGTGATGTTTAAAAGATTTAAATAGATACACTTTTGTTCCATTTAAAATTGTATTTAATGATTAGTAATGTTTGCGTCGTTACTGCAGTGAATGGATCCGCAGCTTCGTTTTCCACAGACGCTGCTGAGGATACCACAGAATGGGTCACTTTAGGACGTGAGTGAGTGCACCCAGGAATTTCACCTTGGACATTTTGAAACGTCCATGTTGTTGATCTCGGTTGTTCTGTTTCATGTCAGAGGACACTGTGACGATCTGGAGAGGGCTGAAGGACGCTGGGTTACTGGATGAAGTGATGGGGGAACTGGAGAGAGAGATGCAGGAGATGCTGAAAGGCTTAGAGGAACGCATCCAAGACCCTCCTCTCCAGGCTAATGGTCAGACACCTCTTAACCTGTTCACAATCACTTCAATTGACTTTTCCCCCTATATATTCTCTAATGTATTGTTGTTTGTTTAGACACAAGTATTTGGTCTTAATTGTTATGCATTTTAAGTCAAAGCTGTATGGTACAGGAATGTTAGTGTTGAAATTGGTGTATATAGCAACCAGAAAAAATGAATCCAAACGGTCTTAAATTCTTTATGCATTTGCTGACTTCTTTTTTCTTCGCTGTCCACTCTTGTTTATTAAAAGTAATGCACGTTCTTTCAAGATTTTTTTGTTTCTCAAAGCATATGTATTACAGATGGCACCAGGGTTATGGCATGTGATGAAATATAATATAAATCCAATGAAATTTATTAGAGAAATAAGCAGAAACAACAGAATTGATGTTCTAGCATTATAAAATGAAATGTCTTTGGTGCAGTTTTTTGAGATTTTATCTTTTGATGTAAGTTTTGTGGCATGAATTTTCTTTTGGGGAGGGCACCCTCCACAAGGTATTTTTATTATTAATTGCATGTTTTTTTCTGTATCGTTGATGCTCATGACATTACATGAATCTGCGAACAGATGCCGCTCTACTCAACAATATCGTTCAGAACTTTGGGATGTTGGATCTGGTGAAGAAAGTTCTTGCCAGTCACAAAAGTCAGATGGACCGTTGCAGAGAGCAGTACACTCGCAGCTTAGTGGGTCTGTACCTGATTTGTGCTCTGTATGTATATTCTGCTCCTTGTGTATTCTGTATATATTAGCAGTGCAGTAGCAACAGATGAATGTTTACGTTTTCTATATCCTGTTATGCCTACTTTTTTGACAAAAGTGACCTTTTACCTTTATAGCTCTTGAACAGCAGTGCGACGAGCATCGCAAGCATGCCAAAGAACTGAAGAGCAAATCACAACACCTCAACAGCGTCCTCATGACCTTGACCCCCGTGACCTCCTCTCCCCCATCCAAGCGCCCTCGCCTGACCCGTGCCGTCTCTGGACCCGCCACGGTCGCACAGCCCACGCATTTCACCCTGCCTATCACTCAGCTCGCCGGCATCACATTGGATAAAGTGCTGTCAGCGCAGGCTCACTCTCCCATGATTAGTGGATACACGGTGTTGACTTCCCCCACTGGAGCCGAAGTCCAGCACGATGGCTCTAATCTAACGGTTCTGAGCACGGCAGCGGTACAAGAGGGAACCCAAGGACCCACTATCGTCAAAGTAGTCAGTCCGTTTCAGCTGGTCACGCTCCCCACGATGGGCACTGCAGCCACGGTGCAGAATCTTGCAGGGACAGTAGGGGGGGCTACAGGTAGCACTGTAGTCGCCATGCCTGTTAGCATGGTTAGTACCGCAAATACGGTGTCGGTGGAGGCAGTGGGACCACACGCAGAACAGAGAGCTAGCCAGCAGGAGAAAGAGTAAATATCCCCCTGCAACGTTTTGTTTCACCCAACTTCAGTGTGTCACACGGGGGATGAGCTGGTGCTCTATCAGCATCTCAACCATCACTGTTGCAAATCAGCTAGCATGATTTGAAATTATATTTTGTTGCGTTGCACTTGGTTCATTAATAATTGCAGTTCAGAGGCAGCACTGGAGTTTCCATTGTATTTTGTTGTTTTACTATTGAAGTGCTTGACTGCTTTGTTTACCGTTTGTACCTAAAACGTAATGTCCTTTGGATGTAAATATCACTCTATTTATACTAAAGGGAAGTGTTGACATGACGTGTTTTCTTTGTCATTTTTATATCTTGATGTCACTTGGTAGAAGGTAGAGGTACTTCAGAAGATACTCGCAATGGGTTACATCCGTCGGAGAATTCCTATGAACAATCAATTTAAAATAGTCTTGTTTGAAAAGCATAGACTTTAAGAATCGTTCAAAATAAATATGAATGATGTTTACAGCAAATTATGTAAATTATATATAACACAGGACTGTAGACACAGACTGTTCATCGCTGACTATACATCAAGGGGATGTTTAATTATTCTAATTTGAAAGAAATTGTTCGTGCAAAAAGGACAATTATGTCATCATTCACTTACCCCTATGTCATTCCAAACCTGCATGGCTTTCTTTTTTCTGCAGAACACAAGGGAAAACATTTTAATAGTAACCAAACAACATTGACACCCATTGATTTCCATATGTGAACACAAAATCACTTTGTGACATTTCTCAAAATTTCTTATTTTGTGTTCCACAGAAAAAAGTCCTACAGATTTTGAACTACGTGAAGGTGAATAACTGATGACAGAATTTTTATTTTTTTGCGAACTGCATTGGTGGATGGTGCAATGTTGGTTTTGACCAACAGATGGCGCTGCTTGTCTAACATTAAAACAACGTTTGTTCGTTAGTCCGCAGATTTGTTTGGAAATGATCTTTTGGGAATATAGTCATCCCATTACGATTCCAACATTAACGCATCTTCTAAAAAACTTATATGCATTTTCCACATTTATATTCCATTTTAATATTAAGACACAAAACATTTTCAGTTAAGCAGGTAAAGTTCTTGCCCTTTATTTGTCATTTTAAACAAGCATTGTCTGCAATATGTACCGTTTGCTTATACAGGATATCTTTAACGGGAAACAACAAGTGGCCGCTCACTGTTAAGTCCTCAACACTGGCGAGTGATTGACAGATGATTGACAGGATGACAGCGGTGATTCCGTAAGTCAGCAGCCAGGTTGAGAAAACATGTATGAGATCAAAAAACTAGAATGCGAAGTGAGTGTAATTATTTTTGTATAATATGACCCTATAAACCGTAGTCCTCGTACGATGAGGGCTCTTCGTCGGAGCGCACGGATATTTTAAAATGGCGACGTAAAAATCCGCCGTATCGCTTCTGGTTGTCCCATCGCAATTTCGGACGGATTCTTCTCAAAAATCCGCCGTATCTTTTCTGCAGCACCTGCCGGCTAGCGTCATCCACGTCGCTTCGTTTCGGGCCGAATTTGCGAAGAAACCCCCCGTATCGTTTGACTTCGTTTAAAGGAAGGTTGTTATCGTAAAGTCCGGTTTCGTTTTCCGCCGCGATATCTTCTCCCTCCTCGTCTCCGGTTATGGACGGGACGTCGCGTTCGCGCAGTTTCGAGAGCGATTCTCCGTATTTCTGCGCGAACATTCCTTTCAACGCGGCGTTTTCTTTCCAGGGTGCAAATAATTTCTTTTTATTTTTATCGATCCTCTTAATGAATCCTCCGTATCGTTTGACCAGGTTGGATGCCGCTGGCGCTTCGACATCCTCCTCGCTTCGTTCTCCGTCTTCCTCGATGCTGAGGTCCGATAATTCATCCGATAGCTTCTGTAAAATCTTCTCGCATCTGTCCAGTGTACCGGTGGATGAAACGGCTCCTTCACATTCTAAAGTGCACGTCTGTAAAGATAAAGAAGTGGTTTAACTCATAACTTAAGTTTTCGATAAGAACCAAAATGAGTTTTTACTGTCATTCTACAAACATGCAGGGTAAATTCAGGTCATCTCAAAGTGTTCCAATGTACCTCCCAATTGTGTTTTATCTTTTGAATTTATTTTGTGATTCAATGATGTTTGGCCTTAAGAACTAGAAAACCATGATGCTTTACAAAACCCAGGAGGATTTTGCTTTTACTTTTGCTTTTGATGATATATAACGTAACCAATACTAGTTTAAAGAACTTTTAACATCAATAACTTTTTTCACAACTCAAACCTTGTACAGCGAAAATCTTTATTGATCAGAAACGGTGACACCGGTGCAGCAGTAGCCTACTAAAAGGATATCTTCAACGGGTGCAGTAAATACTACAAGATCTTTGGCTGTAGTTTTGTTATAAAAAATACATTTTTTCACTTGTCAGAATGATCATAAATATTTATTTTCTAAACAACAGCTTATTTTGCGACGCGCGCGTGCGCTCTCCGTGGTGCTGAAAGCTCTTGTTTACTGATGACATAAAACACGACAATTCATTTTCTTACCCTTTATATTTTTCGTTTTTTAATGTATGCCTTATTTTCTTTTCTTTTAAAGTAATTTGTGTCATTTCATTTTCTGTTTGTCCGTGTTCGCGCAAATCTAAATCAGAGTATTGAGAATAGTTTACCAAGCGGTTGACTGCGGAGTCCAGGTCGGAGATCTGTTGCGCGCATCTCAAGCATTGCGCTGTGCAGTCTGCCTGACTCAAGGTGGGCAAGCTCAACATCAACAACAAAACATACAACTCCATCATGTGTAGGCAACTAATTCCTAAAGTACAAGAGAAGCACAGAAACAGTAAGTATTAGGCTATACCCCGAGCCCCCATACAAAATATTTTGTATCTTTAAAGTTGAATCAATTAATTTAGTGCCACGTTTTTCTAGTTTTAGACATGATTGAAAAAACGAAAACTCATGCATAAATACGACCAGAACATTACCTTGTTGGAACAGAGATTCTTGTTCTCCAAGCGTCAAGGCAAGCACTTGGGGAAACTGGTTAAAACTTCGTTGTTTTCCTGTCCTTGGATAAAAACCCCTCTGTATCCATCCACGGTTTGCTTATTTCGACTCAATCTATCCACTCTCCATTCTTTTATTCAAGCAGCCCACGCAGCCATCTGAACGAAACGTTATCTGACCAATAGGAAGAGCAAAAACCGGTGGTGGTTGATGGATTGATTGATCCCACCCTTGCGATGATGGTGTCCTAAGAGACCAAGAAGTTTATATCTGTTCTTTTACGTCACAATAATGTAGTAGTAAAAAGAATAATGAGGGGGGAAGAATAGAAATCACCGTGATAACGTTGTATTATGAATATTCACGGTTTATGAGAATTGTTGAGTTGGAAATTTCATACTCATTTCAACTTTAACAACAAAGAAAATGTAATGGTGTCATATAGGTTTTACATTATTCAAATTGAATTTGAGCCACTGAATAAGTACTTCGTGCCAGAGATCACAGTTTGATACTTTAAATCAAGCCCATCTGCTGCGAACAAGGCACGGAATTCATTATTGAAGTATTTGCTTTTTATAAACGTTTTCACAGAATAGGATCATTCAATGTAAGAATATGGGGCTCTTAGAGAAGGACATCTACGATAAAGTGTTAAATCTGCGATCCAAGGATATGACTCGATCTCAGTAAATCAGAGGTTTAAACACAAAGTTTACCAAGAAGCTACGTAACCTTTCATAAATGATTTGTTGTGAGCATGCGCGACTTTGGCTACCATTTAAATGTATCGTCTGCTAAAATAATACCAGATGTTCACGAATGCAAGATTTTCCTGTCTAAATTGTAAGTTTGAGTTTTAAGCGGATTCTGTCAATGAAGAACTGCATCGTCGCCTTTACGTTGTCATGACAACACGTATCTTATTTTCACCGCAGCTTTGCCGTATAAAGACAGCTAGTGAAGGTCGTGGAATATAAAGAATAGAAAAATATATTGTGCAAGTTTATAAATGGTATTATATTCATTTTGCATAGGGCTAGCTGTTACGATTTTTGTGTCAATTATGCTTCTGAATTATTTAACGAGACTTTTTTGTAAATATGTATTATTGTAATATAGGCCTTAATTGTGTCTTCACAAATCACAATATAAATTCTGTAAAAAAATGTATCATGAAAATTAATTGTACATAAATCCTTTAACCTACAAGTTGTACTGTATATGACAGTATTTTTTGTATAGGCCTACTGTTCTGTGGAGTAGCACAATGGTGAAATGATAAACTAAATACCGTAGTACTTTAATATTTACTCTTGTAAGGTTCCTCAACATTAAAGAGAAGTTTTACTAGAGTTAAACTAGAGTTTTAATGTGGTAACATACTGAAGGCTACATAAAGGTATATTTTTCACATTTGCGCTTAATCCTAAAAGTAATGTTACAAAATTGTGGTAAATAATTATACCAAGGATTCGGATAAATATTTGGGAAAACCAATACAGTGCAAGCTTGAAATAATAGAAATGACTCCCTCAGTAAAAACCAAAGGTTGTACTTTTAGTGTCAAGGGCACAATGGTGATAGCTCATAAATAATGCCGGGCTCAAACCTGCAACCTTTCACTTACTGTATTAGCCCTTATCTTTATTCATTAGGCTACCCCACCCTCAGCACATCATCACGGTAAGAAATATAACTCATTTACATATGGTATGGCAGTACAGTGGGAGTTTCTGTTGTCAGTGATGTTCAATAAATAAGTGGTAGTTTCTAAGCAACCTCACCTGAGAGTATAATGTGTGTTAGTCTCTTGAGCTCATTTGGACACGTTGATCCTCGTGCATGTGGCCAAAGAAAAACAATTAATTTGCTCGTCACGCCAGATGCACAAATTGATCTCTACTCGTCCCGAGAGAACTTGATTTGTGAGAGGCAAAAATTGTGTTAAACGTTATTGCAAACTGGACACAGAGTGAATCACAAACCGCTTACTGTGACTACAGTTAAGAGGAAATACAGCTTTTGTCAAATATGATGACAGCATGCCCCAATAACAAGAGTAAGCTCTCATTTATTAAACCAGGTTTTACTGTTATTCATTAAATACAAAAAAAGTCTTCCACAATTTAAAATGTATTATTGACTGTATAATGCATTGCGTTTCAGCCATGTCTATTGAAATTGTGAAAAATGAGTGACAAATAAAGCCATTGTTTTAACCCATCAGAAATTATGTTTATTAATATACAACATGTGCAAAAAGTTAAGAGGATGATTAACAAAAATTATGCTTTAACTAATGTACATAACCACTGCTAACAACCGTTCATGAAATGAGACTTCAGATTTCACGACAAGTTACTAACCCCAGTTAGGTTTAGAATAATGATATTTTGGTCTTAGTTAGACACATACTGAAGCAATATGTTTGTATACATTCTCTAAATTGAACTCTTAAACAGCTGTTTTTCTTTGAAACGCTCTGCAGAATCTAGTAGTTGCCTGTGATTTCAAATGAGAAAGGTGGAGCATTCTTCCACACACACCGGAAGAGCAGGTATGGACAGACCCGTGTCGTGTTCCAGCCCTCCGCTCTGTTGTGACGAGTAAGTATTTAATAAATCATTCATCTAATGCTGAGCCTGTTCAAACACAATACTCAATTATCCATGCGCTCCCATCCTCTGCACTCTGTTCCCCTGTCAGTGTTTATACTTCTCAGTAACCTGGACACAGAAGCATGTCCAACCTGAGTCATTACAAACAGAAACATCCTCTTTAACATGGTTTTAGATTGATCTATGAGATGCTTTTAAATGTCGCATAAGTAAATGTGAATGCATTTTAAAAAACACAGCAAAATCCCAGATCGCAATGCGACAAGGTGAATAAATCTTCTTTAGCGTTCCACAGAAGAAAGAGTCAGAATTTTTATTAGCGAACTATCCCTTTATCCCCCTCCCCGTGAATGAAACGCCAACTTTTCTAGATCCAATCAAATCACAGTGGAAAAGCAAGCCACACCCACTTTTCTCTCATTCAGTATTCCATTTCACTCTGAAATACGTCACAATACCGAAGTCAGTCACGACTTGTCTCATTTTTTATGACTTGTCACATTTTTTTACGATTGACAAAAAGTGCTCACAAAAATAGTTTTAATCTTATTAATAACAAACGATTCATGTCAAAACTTGTGTTCAAGTATTGTGTTGCCAGAACTCAAATACAAACCAAATCGATCACTTAAGATCTTTTTTTTAGGATGCTGTGTTATAAAGCGCTAGGTCTTAAAACAGAGCCATTATATATGTTAAATTTACAATCACTCATTTTGCATGCCTTTTTCTAAAGCAGCGTACAATATGGATGCATCGAACAAGATGCATGTTTTCTATGCTGTATTTAATTCCTGAAGGCCAGATATGACATTCTCCCAGTCCACACGGGTATAAACAGCGTGATGTTTTGAAAGCAGCGAGCTCCTGACGTACAGAAGAGAGAAGAGATTCATTTAGCTCATTTAGATGAATAGCACCTGAACTTTTTCCTGCATGTGGTGTGAACGTAACCATAGCAGCAGAGACAATTGTGTTGTTACCATAAATAATAAGTGTGGGAGTTGCAACTTTTAGCATCTCATTGCGTCCCATAACCCCTGAGTCTGAAGAAGCATGAACAGGTGAAATGAAAAGACACGTGTTTGCGTGTTATTTCGCAGCGTGGTAAATAGCACCTTGTGACGTGCTGCATTAGGTAAAATCACTTTTCCGAGAGGAAGATGCTGCGCGTGATGCGCATGTTTGTCGTGATTCAGTTTGATAAAAATACTTTTCAAAGAAGGACTTGAAACGTAACAAAAGGAGCCTCGCTATAATCAATCGCACCGTGCTTTTCAGTCAGCCGATTTATTGAGCTGTTTTTGTCCTGTTACACATTTCGTGTGCCCATGTGCTTCACGTGCAAGAAATATAAAAGGACTAACAATAGATGAGAAAAACAAAATTGATATGTGACATTTATCCCAAAATAGCATTGCTTGATGACTGGTAGCACGTAAAAAGATGTTATTTTATCAAAACAGTTTATCCAACGTTAAGCCATTGTATTTATTTAATTACTTGGTGAATTTCCTTGGAATGAAGCCCACAATCATGATTCATGAATTTGTGCAAAGTAGATGTGATATACATGTATAGCTATGCATAGACAAGCAAAAGTGTCTGCCAAATGCATAAATGTAAAATTTATGAAGATGCCAAAGACTGCTTCCCAAACCCAATGTCTTTTATCAGGCGCAGATTGTGAGGTTTTGTGAGGTTTGATCCTTCAGATTGTGTGGAGTGAAACAGAGCAGATTCTGCAGGGCTTGATGAAATGACTTGGAAGTCAATCCGTGTTAGTCACTGGTGGTGCTTGAGTTTCGCTGTGATGTGATGCAGAACAAGGTCATTTTCTACTGTTAATTCTCAGGTGAAAATAACAGCCATTCAGATTTTCTCTCTCTGAATCACGACATATGTAGATCTGATTTGGATTTGTTCAGCATTGAAGTATCGTCCGTGTACTTCATGAGTTCAGGGACGACGGACTTTATCAGGGTTGAAGGAGTTTAAACACAAGCAGTAGAAAGGTTTGCGTCATAGACGTCACACGCTCGGGTGAGAGATGATGTGCCTCACGCTGCCCCTCAGACCTTTGATTGGGTATTCTGGGTGGTAACCGACAGTCAAGGTGTTTTGAGTTGTTTTTGCTGTTCAGTTTCTAGAGGTATTGCTATGGTAAGATGTTGGCGGAGTGGTCAGGATGTTCTGAGCATAGATATGTATATAGATTCCAACACTCGACCACTCCAGAAACATCAACATTTTAGTTGCTGTCATCGCTTACGGTAAAAATATTTGGATGCTACAACATTGCACAACATCTGGTTGTAAAAACCACTGAGATTTAAATTCCTTTAGAAACGAGATAACCTTTCACAGGTGAGAATGTGTCATGAACGGCAGGTGAGACACAGACAGAGGACCCAAGTGTAGACAGCGGGTAAGGGGTTAACAAGACATTTTAATAATAAAACAAAACAAAAACCCATGAGGGGGTAACATAATAAAACAAGGGAAGATCACAACATGACAAGACAGGACTAAGACTAACTACACTGACCAGACTGGAGAGCCAGGACCAAACAAATGACAACAGTACACAATGAACCAGCACAGGACAGAGAACAAAGGGGCATTAAATAAGGGACCAAATCAAGAGGGGACAGGTACGGGGCATGAACTAAGAACGAGCACTAACCAGGAAACAAGAGGGCAGGAACAATGATGAGACCTGGAGAGAGTATGGCGAGCCATAAGGGTCAAAATTACCTCCCTCCACATGAAACATGAGGTTCTGTCATGGCTCTGCCACAAGATCAAGAAAAGCAAGACAAGATGGGGCAGAACCATGACAGAATGTGTGTGTTATTTTGTATATGAACTCTGTATTGCTGGTTTTTAAACTATGGTAACTTTTTAATGTCGTGTTGACTGACGTCTTCATCTTGTTGTATTGTTTTAGTTTAACAATTATATGCTCTCGAGTGTTCACTGACCGGCCTTGACCTTCCCAATATGGCGGATGACTTATGTTTAATGGTCCATGGAGATAACTACTATAATGATGCATGTACAGTATATCCTCTATGGTTGTGAGGTGTCTAAACAACTGCAGTAATCATTTGTCATAGCAAACACTTTTAATAATGATCTAACGGAGATGATTTGGAAGGTGGAGAACAGCGCTCTTGTTTGCAGTGTGATTCTCTTCATCTTGATCTAAAGAGAAACAAAGCCTCTTTCTGTTTGCTTGACCGCTGAGAAAAACATCAGAGTCAGCTGCTAATTTTCCCACAAATCCTGATGTGAGATTAGCACCAGAGGTTTTCCATGATTCTGATCTCAGAGCAGGATTTGCAGACACAGCCCCAAGCGTCTCGTAACCAACCCTATACGTGAAAGCCTTTCGAGACGTTTCTGGACCATGTACAAAAGCTTTCCGTTCTGATGCAGCAGTGTGTCCGTGGTTCAAGGAGAACATCACGGCGGACAATAACTTGCATACTTCTTCCTTTCGCAAAATAATAGAGAGGAAATTGCTTAGCCGTCTCTAAGTTCTGCAGGTATTGAAAACATGACGGTCGTGAATGTCAAGGAAAATGACAACGATCGCTTGTCTGATTGTAATGCTGATTGCAGAGATCTTGTGATTCTGTCCTGGACTTCAATCATGGTTCATCAACATCACGACTCTCCTCAGCACTTCTGTTTGAGCCGCTCTATTGATCTCTATAGATGCGGTTCCTAATGCCACAACCAGATAATATTCTGACACTCGTGTCAGGGAAGCGGTACTGTAGATTATCCGGTAATTGAACCAACAGTTCTGATGTGGTTTACCCTTATTTCTGCTTTCTGAAGTGTCTGCAACCTTGCACACTCAAATGTTCTTTTTTGCCAAGAAGAGGCTTTTCTCGTGTTGGCTGAAAGATTTGACGTCAAGCATAAAAAAGGTAGCATATCGTTGCATGGTGCTTTTTACAAGGTCTCGTTTTCAGACACAGTTTACACCTCGCACCTGCTATCCTGGAAGTCTTATTCATCTCTAACTCACAAAGCTTTTTTTCTGTTTCCAGACAGGAGGAGGCGCCAGTCACGGTTATTGTGCAGATGCACGCAACATTCAACAACAGGTGCTCCGTCTCCAAGGACAACATATATCAGGGCTCAGTTTATGTTAATAAATGTAATTGTATTTTTGTATTTTCAGCACCCCCGTCTCTCTCTTCTCTGTATTTATCTCTTTCTCTTCAAGTGCTGTTTGAGATGTAAAACCCACTAATGGGCCAAATGATGTGGGTTGGGCTGATTTTGCACAGGTTACTGAGAGGCTTTTAAAAACTCTCCGTTTGTGAAGTAGAAACAAGTGGCAAATGAATAAAAGAATACATTAGAATTCCCAGCTTGAAATTTAGTTTTGATCATGCATGGTGGCAAAAGATGTTCCACAATTTTGTTCATTTAAATAAACTTTGTAAGGTGAAAATATTTGTTTACCTTCATTGGTCCGTGTTCTCTTTAGATTTTCACTCATCACTTTGTTCATCGGATTCGTTTTTACCTGCCCACAGATGATACACATTAGCATGTTGCCATAAAGCTGCTTCTATGCATTTTTTGTCCAAAAAAATACGCTGGCCTTCATGCTGTCATGGCAACGAATAATACATTGTGTCGAATGTAAAAGTATGAGAATGACAATAAAGAGGAAAAAGAGAGAAGGAGAGCGAGAAAGAGAGACGTATGTGAGTCATAAGTCAGTGTGACCCTGAAAGTTAGAAAAGCGAGAACTAATTATATGGAAGGTTAAAGAAAGAATAGTAAGTATTGGCTTCAGAATGACCTGAAAGATAAAACACAAACACATCAAGTGAGGACATTCAACAAAAAAAACGTCCCCCGCGGAGGCTGAGCATAGTCTTCTAAACATATCTGTGATTTTTCAGAAGCTGCAACAATTATATTTTAATTCTTTCACATCCAGGGGCCATTTATCAATCTTGGTTAATTGGCTGGTGAGTCACAATCTAGCAGAAGAGGAGTGTGATGAACTAGCTCAAACGCCTGAAGAATAATGAAAAAAGTTTTTATTGTTATTAGGCTATCGTCAGAAGCGCAGTATTGTGATTTATTTAACATTTAAAGGTGTCTTCCAGCAGAGTTTGCCAGGCAGAATTTAACGATGTAAAATAAGACCTGTCTCAAAATGCCTGGAACTATCACTGCTGTTGAGTGGGCAGCAATTACAGATGTAAACCCTTGCAGAACTCTCTCCACACCCGTTAGTGTTTTGAATTCAATTAAATATCATGTCGTTTTTTGTTGAACTGCGTTACATTCTTTCTGAGGGCTAGTGTAATGTTTTGTGTTTGTTCTCCAGCTCTGGATATTTAAGAATTGCCTGAGCAATGAAGAGATTCAACCTGTTTTTAAGTGAAGGAGGTTATGAGGTCATATAGTGACATCACTTAAATTTTCCAGTGAATCAGAAAGAGCTTTATTGCCTTAAGTGTGCTTGCACACACAAGGTTCTTTCTGGTACTTAAAGCTTTCAGTATACAACAACAACAATAGTAAAATTAATAGAAATATATATATTTTTATATAGAGTTCTTTATAAGGAAAACACCATTATTATTATTGTAATTAAGTAAATAAAGTAGAATTTCTACAGTATATATTTACTAATAATAAATGAATATATTCCAGAATAAGTTAATATATTTGGTTTAAATGACAGATATACAAAAGTAAATTATCAAATGCATTATATACACGATAATTTAAGGTGAATATTTAAAGAGTTCTTTGCAAAACCAGATAAAATGTTCAAAAATCTTGTTTTTTTTATTGTGCATTCCAAATAATATCAAAATGCAGCTGGTTTGTTTTGAGTAACAATAGCTCAGCAAATACAGCTAACACAATAAAAACATGATAAAACATTTTTGCAAATAAACTCTTCGATTCGCTATTTTATTAAAAAAAGCCATTAACAAAAGAAAAAACACTTAACCGAAGACAAAAACTGCACAGAGAATGTTGTAAAAAGTCAAAATTTGAGAAATGTGAAGGGGCATTTGCGAGCACATCTGCGTGGCTGTGGATACACGCTGTGCTGCACGTGCGAGGTCCCGCCCCTCACGTGAAATTCCACGCTGCTGCACGACGTGCGACCGCGGGCTCCCACCAGCTGTGAGAAAAAGCGCGAGGGCTTCAACGTGCTAATGCACGTTTGCAATATTACATGATGAACGGTGGATCATTTTCATCTATTGAGGTTTGACTGAATTTAAAAAATCAGCAACGTGAAATCGTTCCCCAACGCAGGGATGGGCTGTCACTCATTTACATATTACTGAACGAGAGCCTTACATCACATGGGTCAGACTTCACCGCACTTTTATTGTAATAATAGTTGCGTCACATGTATCCCATACTTTTTAAATGTTTGTATACTTAAATACACTTGTAATATATTATTTTAAAATATGTAAGTCCTAATTTCGTCAAACCTTTAAAACTGATCGTCTCTGTTGTGCATGCCTCCCCTCTGTTTGGATAAAATGGTACGGTCCGCGTAAACCACGCCCCATCTCTCATGTCCCGTTGATAATGAAGTTATTATTGTTGTTTTTATCAGCTAGAGTCTGATGGCGAAGAAGTTAATGAAAACACTCAAACGAACCCGTCGAGTTTCCCCACAATAACGCGCATCTCCCTGTCTAGGGACGTTATGATAAACCGAAGTATTACCCCGAAACACATGTTCGCGCGGGGGGTAATAAACTCATGGAGCAGGGGAGAATAACGCGCAGACGGGGTTGCAAGAGACCCGAGCCGCCGGACGCGAGCATGAAGCGGGACGTCAGTAAAGTCCTGCGGCCGCTGCCCGTGGAGAACAACGACGAAGATGAACTTATGAAGGAGGATCACTGTTTCTCCATGGACTTCAGCAGGAAACCAGCAAGAGCGCCTCGGTACAGTCTGATACGGGAGGTGGGTCGCGGGAGCTACGGTGTGGTGTACGAGGCTGTCGCCCGCAGCTCCGGCGCACGGGTGGCCGTGAAGAAGCTCCGCTGCGACGCGCCCGAGACCGTGGAGCTGGCGCTGGCCGAGTTCTGGGCCCTCGCGAGCCTGGAGAAACGGCATGAAAATGTGGTTCATCTGGAGGAGTGCGTGCTGCAGAGAGACGGGATGGCACAGAAAATGAACCACGGCAACCAGAAATGCAAACAGTATTTGAGATTGGTGGAAACCTCTCTGAAAGGTGAACGAGTTGGTATGGATCGATACAAAGTGTCAGGGCAATTTGCAAGAATTTGCCACGGTTTTACTACAGTAACTATAGTTGAAATGTTGTTTGTGTACTGTACTTCACTTTTACCGTGGTAAAACCATAGTTCGTTTTCATAATTTGCGGTTGCATCGTAATCACGTAATACGTTGAATTGTTTTGGTGTATTGATATCTGTAATGGATCTTGTCAAGTCAAACTTGTGCAGATGTGTTAACTTAGTTTTATGCATCTGATATTACTTCATGCAGCTCTTATAAAACGCATGCATGTTATTGTAAAGATCTTATATGCACAAAGTAGCTGGAGAGAAGGCGTGAGAGAACATGATGTCCCAGCACATGTGATCATTAACCCTTTCACTACCATATAGGCCTTTTTCATAACAGCTTCTGCTTTGTGTCTTGTAGTGATCACCTTTATGCCAATGGTTGTCCAAGAGTCTTGACAATATTGTTGTTGGATTAAGTTGAAATGTGCATGGTGCATTTCTAGAAACGTCCAATACAGTTGGTGTCACATCCGAAAAGTTCGAGTAAGATGTGTCTATTACATTGCAGATGAGAAGGCGCAATACAATTTGAATTGTGAATGTAATCTTCTTTATCTGTGTTGAGATGTGGATGTAGGAACTGAGCTCTGTTGTGTTATGTAAGTGTCATCATTTAGTTTCCACAAATTGAATTCTGCCGTTAAAGTCTTTTATTTTGGTTAGGAATAGCTTTTAACACACTTATTGATTGATTTTGGCTTATTCAGTGTTTATATTTCTTTAGTTGAGGAATTATTGACATATGTTAGAACAACCACGTCTGCATTGCTTGGTCTTGATGTCAGTGTTTGTGATATATAAGGAGGTCACTTCATGCCATTTCAGTTAAAATAGGTGAACAGATGTTACTGTTGGCACCTCGATATAACCTAAATCTGTTTTCAGGAATATGAAGGAAATGTGCTCGCAAGTGTTTCTGTTCCAAAAGGTCAAGGAGTTCAATGCATTTTCTTAGTTCTGTTTTCTATACATGGACCAACTCTTGTTTACAGGAGTTAAAGGGGCAGTTCACCCTAATATAAAAGTTCCGTCATCATTTATTCCCCCTCGTGTCATGCGAAACTTGCATGTGACTCTTTTCTTCAGTGGAACACAAAAGAAGATATTTTGATAAATGTCTCCGTGGTTTCGTGTCTATACAATGGAAGTCAATGGGGGTCAATGTTGTTTGCTTACCAACATACTTCAAAATATGTGTTAAATGTTGTCTCTTTTCAGGTGAGCGTATCTTGGGTCACTCTGAACAACCCTCTTATCTCTGGTTCGTTATGGAGTTCTGCGACGGTGGCGACCTCAACCAGTACATCCTCTCCCGACGGCCCGACCCGCGGACCAACCACAGTTTCATGAAGCAGCTGACCAGCGCTGTGGCCTTCCTCCATAAGAACAACATCGTCCACCGCGACCTCAAACCAGACAACATTCTCATCTCGCAGAAATCGGGGACCCCCGTCGTCAAAGTGGCCGACTTTGGCCTCAGCAAGGTGTGCGCGGGACTCGGCTGCTTCGAGGACGCGAGTCACGAGCAGGTAAACAAAAACACTGTGAACGTTAACAAATTCTGGTTGTCGTCAGCATGCGGCTCGGACTTCTTCATGGCTCCTGAGGTGTGGGAGGGCCACTACACGGCCAAAGCGGACATTTTTGCGTTGGGGATCATCATTTGGGCCATGATCGAACGGATCACGTTCATCGACGCAGATTCCAAGCGCGAGCTCCTCGGCACGTATGTTTGCCAGGGTGCCGAGATCATCCCGGTGGGCGAGGCCTTGCTGGAAAACCCGAAGATGGTTCTCCACATTCCTCAGAGGACCCGTAACGTGATGTCAGAGGGCGTCAAGCGACTCCTGCAGGACATGCTGGCTGTCAACCCGCAGGACCGGCCCGACGCCTTTCAGCTGGAGGTCAGAATGAACCAGGTCACATGTGCGGCATGAGCAGAAGTGACGGGCCGACATAATCGCACAACTATATTTCAGGTAAACTCATGTGGATTGCTTTTACGTTGTTTAACGATTGATGGACATGTCGGTATCGTACTGTTTACCATGAACCAGAGAGTTCGAAGGCCCAACAATAATAATGATAACTGTAAAGTTTTAAAAATCAAAATGCACCAAAAATATAACAATACAGAAACAAAAGGATGATATCGTTGGGATCACTTTAAATGTAATGGCTTTCGTCTTTACATGGGTTAGAAGTCTACCTCAGTTGGTCTGTTTAGTCGCAGCTCCATGCGTTACTAGTAACTTCCGGGAACTATTGAGAGCCTCCATTGCTGTGAAAAAACTGTTCCATTGGAGTCAACGGAGAAGACGCGACTCTCTCTATCAAATGGCTCTCGTTTGTATCTCCTCTTTGCTCCGCCTCTCTGAAACGCGCAGATTTTTTACAAAGCTCATGGCTCTGAAAAGCGAGGTGTGCTCTGATTGGCCAGTTAACCAGTGCGTAGTGATTGGTCGAATACTGCAAGCGTGTGATGGAAATGTAACGCCTCTTACCATATTTGGAACATCCGGTTCCAAAGCAATTGTACTGACAGGTACGCCCACCTTACTTGCGTATACATTTGGGCATACCACCAACTGACGTAGGTCTGGGTGAGCATTCGCTTTTAGATAGAATGCATCTTTGTTATTTTTTGCAATTTTACGTGTCTAATACATGCATGGGCAACTTATAACACACCAAAGACACAGAAAAACACGTATTCGAGCTATATGACCCCTTTAAAATGTGAAATTCTAGCGCAGAACTACCATAAAAATAACGTCAACGTCTGTTGGTGTGGCAACATAGTTGTGGTAACATAGTTATCGTTCTTGGTGTGAACGGGCCTCAACATGGCAACTTCTGTTAAAAAGGTATTTATCTTAAAGATTTCAGTTTTCAAAACTGAGTGTCGTGAAATTTGTTGCTACTGAAATGTTGCTATTTTGACAACCCTCCAAATCCAGCCCTATGAGTTATTTAACAATTTTTAAGACTATTGGCAGTCTTCATGGAGGGTACGGTTACGTAAACTTGATTTGCGTATTAAAAATTATTTCGTTTGCCAACTTGATTTCAATCCAAACATGGGTGGTCACGTCTGCAGGGCTTTTACCTGTGTTTACTTCCCACTGTTCTTTGCCTGTTCGTTCACCCAGCCTCTCTGTATTTCTCTAATCAAATCCTCATATATGGCCTTAGGGGTAACATGTACCCTAGACAGCTGCCAGTCCCAACTCATCGCCCTTTTCACCGACCCGTTCGGTTTTTGTTAACCGATGCCACGCCCTGAACTCGCACCAGCCATCCGATTAACGAGATCCGACACCTTTTTAGTAGAGGATCACAAAGCGCCGGGGGTCATAACACCGTGTTTACTCTCAGGTGTGGGTGAGGGCCAAATGTTATACAACATGGGTAATACTTCATTCTCTCAACACCACACCACAGCTGGAATGAAGGCAGCGCCCTCACAGTTTATTGCTTTCTTTTATGGATTTTATACTGGATGCTGTTCAGATGAAAAGGAAATTAAAGAGCATTGCAGAACCCACTTTACAGTTTTCATCGAAATTCGTCAGGCTTCATGTCCCACGCTAGGAGATACGACGGCAGAGTTATTATGAAACGGTGATCTCATTCTTCGATTAGGGCTGCTCGATTATGACCAAAACCTTCACGGTTATTTTGCCTGGTGTTGAGATCTCGATTATTTAACACGCTTACTTATTGACAAAGTCAATAAATTATTAATAAACAAATAACTTGTCAAATTATCACTGGATTCAACTTAATAATAATTTAAAAAATAAGTGTAAAAAATAGTTCAAATGAATCATTCAAAAATAATAAAGTGAAATGAGACAATCCTTGCAAAACGGAATGTAATACTTGTTTTACCTCGAGTATTTTGTTTTCATAATTGTTGTAATCCAAAATTGAAATTGAAAATCAATTACGATGAATTGCACAGCCCTAATCTCGATATATCTTGCTGCCCTATCAGGTCTAGTTCTCTATGATTTGTGTGAAATGGAAGGGCTTGTTTGTAGAGATACGTCACATGGTAAGCCTGCTGTCTGATGGCCGTGTACGTGACTCGTGCGTCAGGGTTTACCAGCTCGTTCCTCCAGTAAGTTGTGCTCATATGGGGCAGTTATGTAACCCGGCAGGGCACATAGCCTCATTCCCCCCACGGTGTCCTGAATAAACTCAGCCGTCCATCACAGCAAGTAGGCTAGAGACCGAGCCCTGAATTTGGGTGTTCAAAGGGCATTTCAGGGTGATAAAAGGGGCGACTTGGAGGCGTAGACACTTTCAATGGCCACTTACAGTATTATCAGCTAACTAGTGACATGGAAACCACACAGAAGCCCCCCTTTCATTTTCCAAACCTGTCCCCCACCCGCCCCGTCTGGTAGCCCAGGACACGGTGCGGTTTCTATGTCTCTCACGTTCAGAACATTCTGTTCTCTCCCGTCGACCTGCGCTTGTGTTGCGCTCATTGCTGAGGCTGTTGTTTGTCACACGTTTGTTTATTACATTTACATTTAGTCATTTAGCAGACGCTTTTATCCAAAGCGACTTACAGATGAGGGAAACAATGGAAGCAATATTACAGTATAGTAATATTTCTTTTCTAGTTCTGTTTTTCTTTTTTTTTTTTTCAAATATATATTGCATGTTTGCCGTGCAAAGCGAATCATATTTTTTGTTTATTGAAAACAATTGCATCTTAAGATAAATAAGTGAAAAATTAGGACTTTTAAAAATATGCTATTTATTTTTCCAAACTTAACGGTGCCATGATGTTAAATGTTGGAGACTTTAAAAGCCTCTGTACAGATATATGTTGGAGCCAAAAGCGTCTCACATTTGTGTTCCAGCTTTAGGGCTGCATAACGATTAATCGCGACTAATCGTTTGCAGAATAAAAGTTTTTGTTTACATAATATATGTTGGTGTACTGTGTGTGATAATTATTTATTTATAAATACACACACATGGATGCATGATTTTAAGAAAAAATATATTTAATATTTATATATAATATAAATAACATATTTCTTAATTATATACAGTACATGCATGTACGTGTATTTATATATACATAATTATCATACGCAGTACACCAACATGTATTATGTAAACAAAAACGTTTATTCTGCAAACGATTAGTCGCGATTACAACCCTATTTTTGGGTAAATATGTTACTTGGTTCTTAAAATAACAATTGCCATGTCAGGTTTAGAGAAACCGTAGCAGATGACATTATTGGATTTTCTGCCGCTGTGTCACAGCGCTGGCGGCCTGTAAATGGAATCCGATGAGACGCTGACACAGATACACAGCCTGAATGAGTCTGACATGGTGTTTCATCCGTAAATCATTTACCCGCCTGATGTCGGACACATGAAGCTCAGATTAGAAACACGCCAAGTGTTTAATGCAAAAATGCAATACAGTTTATATTGTAATCTAATCTTCCGGTCCAAATGTGTCAACATAAAGATAAAGTTCTGTTTAAAGATAAGTTTAGAGGTTTGGTTTCCCACATAAAACCAAAGGTTTTCATTCAACCAGGTGTGGTGAACGTGAGCGAGTTCATACGTGATTTTTGGAGGAAAGCCCAAGCGTTTACACGGTTACACATTGACTCTCGGCTGTGGCTGGTGTTTTAACAGCGCTTGGTTAAATTTACTACTGCGTTCTCTAAAAAATGATGTGTTGACTTTACCTAGAAACCATGATGCAAAAATGGTGCACATATATTTTAAGTAAATTCAACTTAAGGAGATTTTAAGTCAAAATAATAAGAAAGTCTTTGTTGCGTTTACACAAATATATGAGTTCACTTGACCTTCTTCACTTAAAAAATGATGTAGCACGAGTTCAATCGACTCACAGTGCTCATGTAGGCTGTACTTAAATATTTAATTCATTTACCTTAATGTTCATATAGCATAGTGAATTATATTATTACAACAAATAATATTGAAATAATTGATGACTGTTTGATGTCAGTCATTGAATGATTCTCCACACACAGAGGCACACAATACTGCATTTCTGATGTGTGTCTTCCTTATTGAGCTAAGAAATACGATGGGTCGAACAGGGTCTACACTTACCAAAGCAAACACGAATCACTTGATTGGTAACAATTATTCACAACAAAACAACATCAATAATACTAAATACATCTTAAATTTCGTAATACATATTATTAACATCTATGTAAATGCCCCAAAAGTGCTTATTATTTAAAAAAAAGCATGAATAATCAAACCTTTCAGGCGCAAGGGCTTATGGGTATTCCTCAGCATTTGTACTGATAATATTAAGTTCATTGCACTTGAAATGTACGTTAGGTTAACTTAATGTTAACTGTAGTTTCGCACAACTTTTCCATTCACTTTATGCATACTTGTGAGCTTTTCTTGTCATTTATATTTTTCTGTTGCATGAACAAAGGATTTTAAGTTAAGCTAAAAATGTTATAAATTTGTATATTTTTAAGTAGAAGCTACTTAACATAATTCAATATGGTTGTTGAGACAACGAATCACTTTTAAGAGTGTGTCACTTTTTTTGCTGACTCGCACCCGGACGACACCCAGATGTTATATTTTGCGGGTCAGCCATCAGCTGTGTGCTAAAATGATGTTTATGTAATTGTTTTCTCTGTTTTCAGGTTTGGTGAGCATTAAAATACGGAAGTGCACGCTGATGAGAACATCTAAAGGGACGTTGACCTTTAAACTCTGAATCTGGTGAATCTCATGGAAAAAGGTGAAACGTAAAACGTTATCTGTAGCAGACCTTTGACATGGAAAAGCTATGCAGGCTTCTTTTCTAACACACCTTTTCTACTTCTGCAATAAATTCCTCATATAAACGACTTCCAAAGAAACCACACATATGCATAAGACATTTTTACCTGCTGATGTCTAACTCTCTCGTGTTGTCTGACGTGGCCACATCCACATGTTTTGACGTTGCACTATGTCTTCATACAAACATATCCTGTGAAAACTACCTACTGCCGCTGTACCAGACAGTTTGTGACCTAGATCTCTAAAACAAAACTGATTAGGAAATGATTATATAGCTTGTGTAAATGAAGACATAAGTATTTAATGTGAATATGTGGGTGACCCTGTATACACTAGAAATGCTGTGTTATTTTCAATCCAGCGTTGGGTCAAAAAGGGACAAACCCAAATGTTGGGTTAAATTAACCAGGAAAATGTTTAGATTTGACCCAACAATGGATTCAGAGACAACCCAACATTTTGTTTTAATTACAACCCAACGGTTGGATTTGTTCCTTTTTGACCCAACGCTGGGTTGAAAAAACACATGTTTTTTTAGAGTATGTGTGAATGTTTGTGATGTGAGCAGTCTGCACCTCTTTCTAAAAAACACATTGTGCCTTAGATTGTTTTTTTAAGACAGTGGGCTGTATTGGTTTTTTTTTTTTTTTAGATTTTATGCATGATTTTGTCCGAAGAGTTTTATTTCTGTGACTGTTTAAAGGTTTTTCAAACAGTCTAATTGTATCCTTAAAAAATTGCAAAGTTATATGTAAGAGTTTTAAATGCAACCTTTGTGAAAAATGCGTATTTTTGTTAAATATTCTAAAAAACGTATTGTTTTCAAACGTTTAGCCATCAAACATGCACAAACAGTATCATATGAATACGACACAAATAGATCAATTGATATCATTCACTATTTTTTATCAGCAATGCTAACAGGTGATTGTTTTACTTTCAACAATTGTAATTTTTCAACACTGTTAATATTGTTTTTTTTATGGAATCGAACAACTTCTATCAGGTGAACTTTGTGTTGTTCCAGCAATTTTCCAATGTCACTTTTCACTCCAGTCTTCAGAATATTTGTGAATGAGATTTACATTTAGTCATTTAGCAGACGCTTTCATCCAAAGCGACTTACAAACGAGGTAAACAAAGCAAATGGAACAACATAAGGACAACAAAAAGCATAAGTGCAATGAAACTGGTCTCATAGCCTACCACAGCCTCATAGTTTTTTGGGGGGATAGAAAGAGAAATCCATGTGATATTTACAATCTATTTCAAAGTCTAAAATTTTGTGGATTTTTTTTCTTGTCGGCCGTTTAAATTCTTGTTTTGACATGAAATGTTTAAAGCTGCAATCCATAAATTTGCTCTCCATATTGCCATATATATTTAAAACAAAATTGCCTTTTACTTTATCTGTGTTAAAGTCCAAATTGATATTTCCCGCAAAATCGGGAATTATTATAACTTACAATTGTGAATTGTGAGGTTTTTAACACTGTTTTATGTAGTTGCTTAATGACAGATTTGTGTTCATTTTAACCAAGAAAAATGACAGATTGCAGCTTTCTTTTTTATATCATGTGTTGCATAGCTCTGTTTCTGTGGGCATCATTGAGTTAATGTAACGCTATACATTACTGTTTTGAGTTGCTGTTTAACATGCACTACCTTACCAGATGTTTAGACATGACCTGTTCTCTTCAGATCCAGATCTGTGTTCATCTCTGACGAATTAATGGTTTAATTGTTACACTCATTTTAATGGTGACCGTGGTCATGCTCAGTGTTAATCGACAAACAGCTGAAACGGCAGCGAGACATCGTTCCCTTAGTTAGAAGTGATTTCTGTTCAGTGTTTGGTTTACAGTGTCTCTACCTCATTTTCGCCATCGCTTTAATGTCACGTTTCAATGTTAAGTCTAGTCACTTGAGGTTCGCGTATATTCAGTCAATCGCTCTGTATTTCATAACTTTGCATTTTACTCTTTGTGTTTGAAATGCATGGAGTTCAGTTCATTATTGCAGTAAACCCGATGAGGCGACACGTTCTGTTGTCTTGTCATGGGTAGTTCAAGCAGTTCCTGATATACCTTATCTTTTCCAGTCACAACCCATAGTTCTGAAAACTTCAAACCAGGAGTTAATGTGTGTTGGTGTTAACATCTGTCACAAGAAATGTGGATTGTACATTTAGAAACTTGCCTCAAAATACCAAAAAACCTTTGACCTTGATGTTTGCCATTTCTGCATGCCCGCTGTAAAATGTTTGCAGGTCAAACAAATGCAATTTAACAGTTCTGTAGAAAACTCGCCTAACATAATGAATCACTACAAACACACCAAACGGTCGTCTTTCTACTTGAACATTTCTCCGTTTTTTGTTTGTTTTGTTGGTAGTTTCTTGTCAATATACTATTTTTGGTTTTGATGCTATGAGCCATGAGATGTTTTTGAAAACCTAAATGTAGATACTTATTTTCTTGAATAAAGGAATACAAATATTGAGTGATATTTGTTGTTTTATGTTGGACTTCTGCTAAAGATTCACCTACTCACCTACACCTAAAACCAGACACGAGATCACTCTAAAGCCTGATTTTTACTTCGGTGTCGGACCTACGCCGTAGCCTCTACGCTGTAGGTCGGTTTTCGTTTATACTTCTACGTCGTCGTCTGCGTCGACAGGCAATGACCACTAGGCGTCAGTGTCCACGCACGTGTTGCTTGTGTTACCAAGACAAGAGCCGAAGAAGAAGCATTAGCAGTGATAGTGGCAAGTAAACAGTGCAGATTAGAGATGTTAAATACAGAAGAACAAATAATTGACTTGGATAATTCATTCAGAAATGCGTTTGAGTAAACATGACTCATGAGAACATGAGAGTTTTTTGACCGGAGGGAGGGGTTCAAACAGACCAATCACAGCGCTTGAGGTCCGCGTTGAGTTGACGCGTTGTTACATTTTTGGAGAGGTGCGCGTCAGGCTCCGACGCAGAACCTTAAATTGGGCTTAATATGTTAATTATGTAGACATCACTGAGATCAAATTGAGTGCAAATAGAAACTTTTGCTTGAGTCTCAGACATTTCTCCTGAGAAAAAGAGTCAGAAATCTAGAGTTTCAGAAGAGATGTCAACAATGTGTCAAACTGAAGTCTGAAGTCAAATGTCAATATTATTGATCTCGATATGAACTCAAACATTTCTCGTCAAATTTACTCAAATCCTGATTATTTTACCTCTACGGTCGATCTACATTCATTTTATATTACCAATTGTCTCGTTTGTTTCCGTATTTATTCCTTAGAAATTTATGGAGAAACAGCTGAGACCAAGTTGATGTTCAAATGAAACTCCCGAGCTGAAATCTCCTCTGGAGATATGACACGAGTTGTTTGTCAAACATTCTATTCTTTGTTAATCGTCACTGGTCTGTAAACACATGCCTAATTACCCATGCAAATACTTGCACAACATGACGTGACTCTTGCGAGGTTCCCACATATTGACCTTAAGCAGAAACACGTAATGAGTGCCGCTCTGAGGTCAATGGGTTGAACACATGGAAATAACGCTAATGATCTGAAAGGACAGTTGTGAGCAGGTTGATCAGTTCTAAATGTGAACTGCAGAATATGATGCAGGTAAACGTGTGATGTGCGTGTACGCTGCAGGAGGAAGCGGGACTGTGGTTTTATGTCACGTGCCCTAATCTGAGAGGAGAGGAAGTGTTAGAGCAGAATGATACGTGTTTCCTCTTAAGAGATAAAGTGATTGCATGGTGCTATTACCATGACGACCGCAGCACATCCCAGCGGACGGGACGTGTGAATGAAATGTCGGTGTGTCTCGTATGGTGCTGTGTCACGTTGTCCTGAAACTTTGAAAAGTGTTACTTTTACTCTTCTGTTTCCGAGTATCTAAGTATTCCAATAAGAAACTAATTCACAGTTTGAGATTTTTTTTTATTAAATGGTTTGAGATTTAATTGCAAAATTGAATTTAAATTATATTAAACTGACTTACAAGTTGTATTTTACAACTTGATGTTTTAAAGCCAGGTCATTATAATTTAAGTTCAATTGACTCATAAAGGTAATTTGAATAACTTAAAGTTTTTTGTTGATTTTTTATTTTACAGTGTTTTTAAGCTCTTTTAATCTCTTTTTATAGATTCATTGCTTTGGTCTGTGAATTTATTTGTGTTTGTGTGTGTGTGTGTGCGTGTGTGTGTGTGTGCGTGTGTGTGTGTGTGTGTGTGTGTGTTGTGTGTGTGCGTGTGTGTGCGTGTGTGCGTGTGTGCGCGTGTGTGCGTGTGTGTGTGTGTGTGTGTGTGTGGGAAGGGTAAACCCTACGGTATGGGGACAAAATGTCCCCACAAAGATGGCAATATCCAAAATCCTTGTCCTTGTGGGGACATGTTTTTGTCCCCATGAGGAAACAAGCTTATAAATCATACAGAATGAACTGTTGTGAAAATGTAAAAGAGCAGACAGTTGTGTGTGATTGTTAGGGTATATGATATACAGTTTGTACAGTATAAAAACCATTGCGTCTATGGAATGTCCCCATAAAACATGGAAACCCAACATGTGTGCGTGCATGCGTGCTTGTTTGTTTGTTTGTTTGAGTGCACAGGCAAACAGCACTACTAATTTTGTGTCGTGTGTGTGTGTGTGTGTGTGTGTGTGTGTGTGTTTGTTTGTTTATTTAAGTGCACAGGCAAACAGCACTACTATATTTTTGTCATTTTTTTATCATTTCTGTCAATATGTATATTTTTGTGTTCATGGGGATGATTATTATTAGTATGTAAAATAATGAAAATTGATGTAAAATAATAAGTAATCTCAACTTCCACCTCATTGATGAACAGTTTTCTAGTTTTAATTTCTTTTGTTATAATATATATGTATATATATTAATTAATATATCTCACTGAGTCCAACAAACGCATGGAAACCCTGAGTGAACCTGTTGAATTAGATTTTTCATTTGCTTCCCATTCTGAGTTAAGAAGCAATGTGAGAAGCTATTGGAAAGGTGGACCATTTATAAATGAGAGAGACTGAGACAGCTCCTTCTGCTCTCCAAAACGAAAAAAATCCTTACCTTTCAAGAAACCCATTACAAAAGTCTCCATTAACACATTAAGAACATTCTACTTTTTGTGTCCCTCTCTCAAAAGTGTCTATGAAAGGACCCATATTGATTATCCTCATAGATACGTGGCTGCAAGCGTGCATAAAAAATAAATAAAAGAATAAACAAACATCAGTCCTTTTAATTAGCTTACAGAAGGCATCGGTCTGGATCTTACGACCTGCAGCGTTGAGTCACGGCGTCCATCACAAAAGATGCGACGCTTTGAATGCCCGAGACGCACGGAACCCTGAAAAGGTAAGAACTAATGGACGACATTATTGTCTGCGGGCTTTTCAAACTGAGAGATGCTGGTCTGAATCATGGCACTCAGACACATGACAAAGACTCCACAAACATTATCAACCGTCATGAAACGGCCGACTCCATTAAAAAGTCGAAATTTCATTTTGCTGTGAATAATGCAGTAGAGCAATGAATGATGCTTTCTACGTCAAAACACATTTCCAAGGGTGTATCTGTGATTTTTGTCAGCTTCCGGACTTATATGAGATACGGAAGATCTGAAATGAATTCACATAGACAGGTGTTATGTATATTGAAAGCCATAGTTCATCCAAAAAAGCATACAGGCAGTTCTTTAAAATATCTTGTGTGTTCTTCAGATGAAAGAACATCATAGAGGTTTGGAATGACATGAGGATAAATGAAAGAACTTTGGTGTGTGTGTGTCATCACCAAACCACCAGTGCAAAGTGTCTTATATCTACAAATATTTTCCCCAACAAAACGCTGCTTTTGTGTGATTCACAGTTATTGTGTCAGAGAACAGTTTGCTGAAACAAAAACCAAGAGAACCGTCCAGCTCAGTCATGCGTGATTTTGATCAAAATCTACTTTTAATTCATGCTGCTGCACAACATTATACTGACTTAATCCAGAGAAAAATTCAATAAAACTTGATCAAGACGAATTGTTTGCTAATTCAGCAATGAACTGAAATGAAACGGTTCGCAGCACACAGAGAGATCTGCACACGAAACCGTCAAAAGAGTTTAACGAATCACTTGTGAAACTTCCCATGCTGAGGAAATTCTATTTTGATTGTTCAGAGGTTACACAGCTCATGAGATTTACTGATAAATTTCCCCTAAAATGACTTGAGAACAAATGCGACCATTGTTGAAATCAATGGAGAGTATGGGGGTGTAAAAGGAATATAGATTGTAGATGTAAAATAATCCAGATTTTCTGTAAATTTGATAAGAAATGTTTGAGTTCATATTGAGATCTTCAATAATATAGACTTTTGATAACAGACTTGACAAATCTGAGCTCAGTTTGAGACGTTGTTGACATCTCTTTTGAAACTCTAGTGACAGACACATTTGTGAGATTTCTGACTCTTTTTCTCTGGAGAAATATCTGAGATGAGATTTAAGCAAATGTTTCTGCTTGCTCTCCATTGAATCTCATTGTTGTCTAGGAGAAAAATTGAGATATTAAAAATAATCTCATCTGTGATTTTTCTGTCTTGCATGTCAATGAATCCACAGTGGTGTGTTCTCCTGAAAGAACATGTGATAGTAATACTAGAGATGAGGATCTGTGTCAAGGTCTTCTGGTAACGGACTGTCCTGATCTGTCTCTTTACAGGTCTTGCACAGTATGGGGTTAATCCTAATCTGTGTCATTGTGTTTTCCAGGGACAGAACATCTCATCTGTTCTTGGCCCAGAGCAAAGTGACGCAGCACAAAGACAAATGAGGACACTTGTCCATACAGTACACCTACTGCACTCTTACAAATAAAGGTGCAGCGATGCCATAGAAGAACCATTTTTGGTTCCACAAACAACCATTCAGTCAAAGGTTCTTTAAAGAACCTCTTTCTTTTTTATAATCAAAAGGTTCTTCTATGGCATCGGGGAACCTTTTGAAGCACCTTTTTTTACGTACGGAGTACAGTGTACTAGTTCAGATACTCCTCTTGTTTGAATTTATGTTAAATAAATTTCACAATTTAAATAGTTTATATAGAAATAATAGATAAATGGATAAAAATAATATCAAATCAAGTGACACCTCCAAATAATTTAAAAGTTGCTGAGAACTAAAGACTACACAGCTGTATTTTTCATCCTGCAAATAATGTGTTAAAAAATGTTGACTTCAAATGTCAGAATAAGTTTGTGTAACTTACATATACTGTGAACACATTAGTATATTGCTAAACATAACCTAAACCCTCAGGACTTCAAACCTGTAGAAGACCTTTGACCATCTGATATATTTAAATCCATATCTCACAAAACAACTCACTGAGTAATTTTGTTGTTGCCCGGATGGATATGTTTGTGCAGAACTTTATCACGCAGAAATTCGATGGTCATGAATAAGTAACCTACTTTCACAGTGCATTTCAAGCCAGAGGTTTTTTAAGCGTGGTATAAAGGTACCGAGGATGTTGAAAACAGGCATAATACTGATGCACAATGACAAAGCGCCTTCAAGGTGTTCTGCTGGGATGTGGGAGTCGTTCCCGTTGTGCACAGGTTTTACGCCAGTGGTCATAAATACACAGCGCCCACTGAGAGTCACAGGAGAGATCTCCACTCCATCCCCACGCCTGCTGTGTCACGATCACATCTGTGTTTGCTGCTGTAAGGGACTCGAGCAGGTTACAAACACTGTAGGAGGACAGAACGTGGTGCCTCAAGGTTGACTATTGTTTTAGCATCCTAACAATAAACTTTTCGTGGTTGTCCACTGAACTGGCTACTTCTTCTGATTGCACATATTTCTGAAAACATAGAAATATAATGAAAAATATTCAAATAAATACTTAAAACGTTAACATAACATAACATACAACAATAACAATACATTAGGTGACTATAATAAATATGAAACAACACGAATATGACATATGTAGTCCAGATTGCTATAACATTAATTTGACAAATCAGAATAAAATATAGGTTCTATCAGAAAGAGGTAAATAGAAATTAAATGCAAATTAAATAAATAAATGATGGATTAAATTATTAAGAAAAACGATATGAGAAAGATATCAAACTATATGAATACATAATAGGCCCTATTAATCATATTCATGTAAAAAATTCAAATAAATTACGTCAGAAGATAAGTTAAATTTTCACGAACAGCATTTTAAAACAAACAAAAAGTTAAACAAAAGGTTTTGATACTTTAGGCTATATATTATTTTTCAGTTTCCTGGATCCGTTTTTCCTGGATCTGAGGACAAAACACCAAATAATAAATAAACAAATAGCAGAAAATACAGTAAAAGAAGGAAAAGTTGGACTTTTGAATAAACAAACTTTTTTCCAGCGTTGTGATCCGATTCCTCCAATATTATCCGACTGCAATACTGGAGGCTGCAATTCCAAGGACCTCCCTTTCTGGGACCACACTTCTAGGATCCTATTTTTTTTGGAACAGCGCCGCCTACCGAATCGGAGTTCAGAGATCCGCAGTCCAACGGACCCTAGTTTTGAGGACTGAAAAAAGTGCACAAGAATGTATTTACACCCAATTCTAACTACTTCCCTTAAGTAATCCCTTACTTTACTTTTCACAGGGAAAGTAATTAAATTACAGTAACTAATTACTTAGTAACTAGTTAGACCCCAACACTGCGTGTGACAACCTGCCCCGACCTGAGGTTTATGACAAATGACATAAGAGCACATTTGAGTTATATTATTTATTCTTTCCTTTAGTCTGTCACATTTAGTTTTTGTGGTTGATTGCTGAAGAGCTATAACAAAAACATGGTGTTTCCTATTTCCATGATGCCTAAAGGGATACTTCACCCAAAAATAAACATTCTTTCATCATTTACTCAGTTGCAAAAATACAATGGTACAATGGTTTGCTGTCCTACATTCTTCAAAATGTCTTCTTTTGGGTTCAATAGAACAAACAAATGATAAAGTATTTTTTCCTAGTCAATGGGGGGCTTCTGTCTGGTTATAAGCATTCTTCCAAATATCTTTCTGTGTTCATCAGAACAAAGAAATTTATACAGATTTGGCACAAAAGAAGGTGAGTAAATGATGACAGAACTTTCCTTTTTGGGTGAAGTATGCCTTTAAAAACACTGCTTTAGAAAACAAGCATTTGTGCAATTGGACTTTTTTACTGTTGTTGAGATATACTGTAGGCCCAATGACATCTAGCCTCAGCCTCGCCTAATACATGTGATGAAAATTTATGGAAATTACTCTTGGAATGGTCCAATCTTCTAGTACTCATTAAAACATATTCTGCATTTTTTTATGTCTCAGGCCTGTTGAGTCCATTTGTAAATTTCTCTGTAAACAAACCACAAAAAAATCTGTAAAGATATGATGCCATTTCTGCAGTCTGAAGGCATTTATTTATGACGTTGGATTAAGGTTCATTCTATGTGGAAATGACCGAAGGAGAAAATACCAGGTCATTTTTACGACTGAATAAATTGTTTGCATCTCCGGATGGCAGTGTCTTAAACCGGTGTTATGGCTTTTCACTGAAGTGCTGTTAACATTTGTCTTGATCTCTTGATTTAATATCCGCTGCTGTCGGTGCGAACAAAACATGGATATCTCACCCCCCAGAGCGTCAGCATTCATAGTCTGTGAAAGATTTTCTCCATAGGGGAGACGTTGTTTATTCCTCAAATAAGATGCAGGAAACTGAGATGTTTATCGGTTTATATGAGAATGCCTAGATGGATCACTGATTGTCTAATATAGACGCACACACAGTCTATAAGATTAAGTGTGTAGTGAAAAGGAACAGGCAGTTTCCAAACCAGGCTCCTCCATGCCCCTCGCTCTCTGTGGGCTTTCGGTGACCTGTGACCTGTGGCTACCGGGACTTTACCCCTTACCTGCACCAAACCCATTCATCACTCCCTCTTCAATGAGCCACAAGGACGTGTCCTCTTATGGACACCCAATGGACACTTTGATCTCATTTTTGAACATAAACATAAATAAATATGATGTTTTTGTGTGCCAAATGTTTCCACAGCGGTCCGGATTCCTGTCTTTGGTGATAATGGGCCTCATTCATGAAACATTCGTAAATAGAGTAAATTCCGAGTAATTTGCGCGTAAAACAGACCGTCCCGAAAACTTTACTCCGGATTCACAAATACTTGGTAAACGTCAGATCTCATAGTAAAATGTGTGTACGTTCCAATCATTCGTAAACAGGGCGCGCATGCACGCTCACTCACAATTAGCATAATCCCCGCCTATGATTTTACAGCTACGCAAATTACGTAGGCCTATCTAGGAATGCTGGATTCCTCTGGACTTCATTCTCTGGTTTGGCTACATTATATTGCATGAATGCATAAGAGACTAATCGGCGATATGCTTTCCAATAAATTAATCAATTAAAGTGTTTTCAGCCAGCTAAAATAATAATACCTGGTGCTCTTCTGAAAATGACCAGCTGGTGGCGCCTGAGAACGCTTTGGAGGCTCTGCGCGAGTGCGCGTTACTCCGGAGATGCGTTGGTTGCTGTGATTTAGAATATCCGCAACAGTTAGCCTACTTGTTATTAGTATATTATTTATGAAGAATATTACTGCATATGAAAATGCAGTAATAACACTCGCTTCTCCATCTCCATCGTTGTGTATGATGGTTGGTCAATGTAGTGTTTGTCCCGCCTCTTCTCCACTGTGATTGGACGGCTGTGTAAAAAAAGGACAGTGCGAGCTCTGCGTTTTACCCAAAGTTAAAAAGCAAAATAACTGGTGAAATATCATTATGATGTAATGCATCCAAATGCAGTGTCATCAGTTTGTCTAAAATAATACAGAACGTTACGTGCGGTTTTACGCACTATTGACACGTGTATGGAGCAGGCGTACATTTTTTTCGTACTACCAATTAACATTTTGAAAATACGAACATTTTCATGAATCCGAAAATTGACGTCAAAACGTCTTTACGAACGATATACACTGCTCGTGTTTCATGAATGAGGCCCATTGATCTTTAGAACATTTCTTAATATTACACGAGAGCAAAATACGCAGTTTGAGTAACAGCTGAACAAGGTTTATGAAAGCTATTAATTGTTCCGCTTATAGTGCTGTCAGGATGATGAAATTTGGATAAAAATAATTGTCTATTAAATAATTGCGATTATGACGATTAATTGTCTGTTTAAAGGCTTTGACAATTATAGCGATTAATTACAATTGATTTATTCAATGAATAAAATATAGATACGTTAAGAAATGTAAAAATTCTGTAAATTACTAGTAACATTCCCTACAGAGTGACCTTAACAGAAAAAACTGAGATATGAGGATAATGTCGTCTTGCTGTGTAAATCTGGAATCACTTTAATAAAACTCATAAACACAAAAAGTACAAATCTGATACAACTCAAATGATGAAGAAATGTCATTTGAACTTAACAGTGAGTGCAGATCAAGGACGGGATGTAAAATGCTGCAGATCACCCTAGTTTTCTAAGGATTTACAGTCATTGCAGTTATCTGATAATAATTGCGATTATGTCAAATAATTGGGATGAGACGATTATTTGATAATTGTGACAGCCCTAGTTCCGATGATCAAATGTGAAATGTGAGATGATCAAAGGAGTCTCAGATTTATAATGATGTTGACCTTGATAAATGCCCCAACGGGTCCATTGGGTTTACATTGTAGGAGGGGCACACATTCTTCGCTTTGTGTCTATCATGTCTGACCTTTATGCTAGAAATGTTTGATAATGTTTGTCTCTTATAAAAACAGTGAGACCTCTCAATCACTTTATTATGCCGCTGTCTGTGAGTGCCCGTGTGTCTCACCTCAGTCATAAATGAAAAGTTCAATGAGCTGAACATCCACTCTCTGTTTTGTTATTGCTGGCGCTTTAACTTCGTCTTGGTTGACGTCTTGTTACATTTCCAGATTTGAAGAGTGCTCCGTCTTCATTGATCAGTGTATAATACGCCATCTAAGCGATGTTCCTCCGATGTGGAGGTGTTTTTGTCTGCGTCTCTGTGTATGAAGCAGGATTACGGTGGACATGACAGATGAGCTGGTTTGCTGAGATGAAGTGAAGCTCTTTGACCCAATGGACTGGAGCTTTATTACACAGACTTTATCATGAATAAAGCCATCGATCTGAGCTTCAGGCCTAGAGACCGATGGAGACATTATGTGCGGTCCTATCGATTATGTAGGCTATTAGTGTGGAATCTTTATTGTTTATTGTTATAATTCAGAATCGTAATTGAAAATAATAGGAAAACAAAAATTTCAATTCCTCTTATCAATCAGAATTGGAATATAAGCTGAACACGTAATACACATGCGCCACCGCTGTTAGCGTAGGGCCGTAGGCGATAACGTTATCATTTTGAAACCTGTTTTGAGACGTTCGCGTTTTCAGGCCCCCTTGTCGCCAATGAACAGTCAAAAAAGCATAAAAATGTTTCCGTTTTAGTTGAAACGTCCTAACCCGGCACAAATATACATAAATACTTTCATGAGGTCATGAAATGTAATGTGTTAAAAAGTCAAGTTGACTTTGACCTGTTTGAGTGAATTGTTGACTGACGTTACACTGGAGATGGATTGGCAATAATACAAATAATGCTGAAAAGTTCAAGTGACGTCTGATGAATGAATCTCATCCGCTGGTGTATTTGAGCTTCTGAGGATCTACTTCAAAGATTAACTGAGAGATGTTGACATTTGCTTTGATTTTGTGCATATCATTTTGTGTTTTTTCGATGTACATGTTAATCAGTCCAGCTCAACAGCGTTGATACCACAAGTCCTCTATGTCAATCCTTTTAGTCCGATACAAAAGAAATGATTGTTTTTGTTTATCTTTTGTCTAGTAGGACACATGTAAAAATTGATCCTTAAAGGGACAGTTCACCCTGTCATGATTTACTCACCGTCGCGTTGTTCCAAATCTGTATACATTTCTTTGTTCAGGGGAACACCATTGACTACAATAGTAGGAAAAATTATGAATGAATGGATGAAGCATTTATAAAGCGCTTTATTGTGTATTATTACTCGGCTCGTTGGAATGCTTGATTGTGATTGGCCAGTCGTGGCATTTGCAGGTTCGTTATTCCCAGATAACAACCCCTCAAAACTAATAACACACGGTAACCCGGATGCAGCAAATCATTTTGACAGGTTTTTTTTTGACAAATGAAATATAATAACATCGGCGCCAGTGCCTTCACCACACACCAGCTATAGATGGAGAGGAGAGAGATATAGAGCCAATTCAGAGGGTGGGGATTATTAGGAGGCCATGATTGACAACGGCCAGTGGAGGGAATCTGGCCAGGACACCAGGGTTACACCCCTACTCTTTACGACAAGTGCCATGGGATCTTTATTGACCACAGGGAGTCAGGAACTCGGTTTAAGGTCTCATCCGAAGGACTGTGCTTTTTACAGTATAGTGTGCCCATCACTATACAGGGGCATTAGGACCCGTACAGACCACAGGGTGAGCACCTCCTGCTGGTCTCACTAACACCTCTTTCAACAGCAACCTAGCTTTCCCAGGAGGTCTCCCATCCCATCCCATCCAGGTACTGACCAGGCTCAGCCTTCCTTAGCTTCAGTGGGAAAACAGTCTTGGCTATAGGGTGATATGGCTGCTAACAATGCTAGTCAAAAGTCCCCCCGAACTACATTTTTCAAAAGATCTTCTTTTGTGTTCAATAGAACAAAGCAATTTATAATGTCATTTTTCCTATTATGGTAGTCTGTGGCCAAGAACTGTTTGGCGACAAGCATTCTTCCAAATATCTTTCTCTGTGTTCATCAGAACAAATAGATTTAGACAGATTTGGAACCACTCAAGGGTGAGTAAATGATGACAGAATTGTTTTTGTGGACTGTCGCTTTAAATACAGCATCTTAAACAGTTATTGTAGTCTCCAAACCAGACAACAGATTTGTTCATTAAAAATGTATTGCTCAGAGATCTCTTCTAAAACTCTGATGGTTTCTGCCTCTTTCTCATGAGAAATGTTTGAGACACAGTCACAGATGAAACATAAGAAAATGTTGCCAGTTGCTGTACATTTAATCTCATTGATGCCTTGGAGAAATAATTTAGATATTAAAGATCTAATGTGTAATTTTATAACATGTCAGTGTGTGAATGATTTATGAATACTTTAGAATATGTATTTGACCAGCATTTGAATTTATAGTCTTTAAACACAGAAACAACACTTCGAGAACATTTAAAAACAATACCAGCATTTATATTGAGTTCTACTGCCATCTAGTGGCATTTGTTTTGTCCAAAGTACAAAATCAATCCCGATCAAAAATATCGATGGTCAGTAGATGTTATTGGCAGTAAACATAAGTAACAATGTGACTGTATAAACGACCAAAGAGAGGGATAAAATCATGATGTTAATATTAACATTAACCTGGTGGATAAACTAACAGATAAACTTATAAACTCAATTGGAGATTTTTAACAAATATTCCAGTTCATTCAGATATTTTAAATTCCAGTTTCTCACCATTTCTCTAAGAAACGCCTTGGAATTTAACAAATCAACATAAATGACATTTACAAATAAAGAGATAAACACACAATACATCTTACAGTTATAAACTTTGCAAGGGTACAATATTTCTTGTGCTTAGTACACCTGTCGATTTCAAGCTCAAACTAATGCTCCTGTAAATCTATAGAAAGCATGATTGTCATGCAAAAGCAATATGACTGCTGCGTCAAACACAAATATATCAATGTTAAAGCATACAATAATTTGAGACCATTTATTTGCCCTTACAGTAAACAAAAAAACACTGATATTGAGATGACTAGATCTGAAACTGGCTACTTGCTTTAAAATGTATGCTTTTGAATGTAGAAAACTTTCTATAACTGATTTAAAATGAACATATCAAATCTTCAATTTTATCAGCAATATTATGTTTGAAATAGTTTTACATGTACTATAGCATGTTCCCAACGTCTTTCATGTCAAATGCAGTTACTAACTAAAGGGTTTTGCAGTTTTGTCTTCAAGTTCTAGTTGTTCATTTGTAAAGCGCAGTCATATTATGAGTCAAACATTTGTACCGTATATGAATTATTGTACGTTTGTTTTTTGTGTGTGTCCAGATGGATTTTTTCACAGAATGAAAGCTGCAGAAAGCCAGACGAGCATCAGCAGAGGAGCTAAAGTTCTCTCCACCTCTGATCCAGCCTTTATGACATCACTTTTCAATGTCTTCTCCATTCTTCTGTGTCCCTCTTCAGGAACAGAGGTGGGCTCATGTGTACGGGGTGGGATGGTGGCTTGCTTGGTTGAGACGGCTGGATGTTTTGTGGCCTCAGGTGGCTCCTCCGATGGAAGACGTTTCACTGTGAGGAGAAAAAAAAGATTGTTTTGTGATTTATATTTTATGTTGATTAGAACTCAACCTGAACAGATGATGTAAGATTACCACAGATGTTCTCCTCACACGTTGGCAGTTCCTCTGGACACTTTGAGCATGACTCTCCTGACTCATACGGCCTCTGTCCTTCAAAATTTCCTCTAATAAGGGAATAAAAAGAATTGCGTATGCTCTTTTTATCCTGGAATAGATTTTTTGAGCTTTTGTACAAACTTCTGGGCCTTGTATTTCTACAAACATCATCAATGGCAATATTTAGTATGTCACTTACGTCGGATAATAATTGCAGACGAGAAGAGTGGACTTTGGTAAATCCAAACCCTCTAGAGTATCACACACATGAGTAGCACATCCGATTTGTCTGCTGTCCGCCCACACCATCTATAATTAAAAAATAATGTAGAACCACAGCACGGTAGGTTGCCAAAATAAGTGAGACAGAGCTTGAGGTAACTCTGTTTAAAAATGTAACACTAAATAACAAACAAACAGAGAAAAAGAGAACAAGGTTTTGTTATGTTGAGATCTAGAGAAAAAAAATGTTTCTATGAGATGAGCCGAAATAAAAAGGGCATGTCTTCGGGCATTTGTAGGAGTCTTTGTTTTGTTAAAGATTTGGGATAATTTAGGAGAACATAGACATTTTGAATTTATAGATTTTATATTAAACTATGAATATACAGTGACATCCATAAGTATTGGGACAGAGGAGCATATTTTGTTATTTTAACTGTTTGCCAAATATTTTTCAAGTTACAGTTATATAATGAAAATTTTGAGTGTATTCACATCCAAATTGACTGATGGGTTTGGGAATTACAGCTCTTTAAATATGTATCTCCCCCCTTTTTCAAGTGACCAAAAGTAATGGGACAGTTGTATCAAAAGCTGTTTTATGGACAGGTATGGGCTTTTCGTTAAATCATTTCTAATAAATTAAACATGTTAAAGGTCTGGAGTTGATTCTACGCGTGGTGTTTGCATTTGGAAGGGGCCTTTTGCTGTAATTCTTTAAATAAGTCATTATTAGATTGATCATTTATTAGATTTATTAGACAGATTTATTTATATGCTTTATTCATAATTTAATATTAAAACATGAACTTTCTAATAATATTTTTTCCAGTTGTAAGGGCATCAATCATAGTACACTTTAAACGCAAAGTGGGATTTTTGGACTGTAATACAGTGACGCGGAAAACATTAAGAGACTATTTCAGAGACCATTTTTTAGATTTTAAAATTGACTAATTATAAGTATTTGTTTAGGAAATTTTTTTTTTTTTTTCATTCTGTGAACTACTAATAATATTTCTCAAATTTCAAAGAAAAATAATGTTTCTTTTTGCATTTATTTTCAGAAAATGAAAACTGGAGAAACAGGTGAAAATAGCAGAAGAGATGCTCTGTATTTTTTCAGACCTCAGATACTGCAAAGAAAGCAAGTTCATATTCAGTTTTAAGCAATACAAAAGCATTTTTTATGTGAAGACCTCGATTTTTATTACAGTTTTTATGTCTGCCATTCTGTCAGTCTTTCACATTGCTGTTGAATGACTTTTTGTCATTGACTTTTTGACACTAAACTGGAATGGCCACAATACATCTACTGTAGAAATGCTGATTTGAAATGAAAATTTGGAATGGTCTCTAAATTTTTTCCGCAGCTGTATAATTATACACAATCTGGCAACCGCATCTGTTGCTCACCTGAGTGTAGTGACCACACATTTTGTCTTCAGGGCAGTTGTTGTTTTCATATTCATAATCATGAATCTCTTCAAACCTGTGGTGCAAAGAAACGAGTTCATGGAAATGAAGTGCTTTAACTCTGCACAGAAAAATATAAATCTTCTGTTATAACTCAGTTTAGATCATACCAGTCAAGCATTGCTTGGGTAACATTAAATGGTCCAGTGGTTACAAAGAGGTTTTCCCCCAGTTCGAGGCTCTTGAGGTCAGGGTTGTGGTCCCAGATACATTTGGCTGCATATGCTTCTGCCATCAGACGCAGTGTCTCGTCCCATACCTGAAACAACAGCAGACAGAAGTAACTTTTACTTTATATGCATTAATATTACTTAAATTTGAAGCATGAAAATATCTCTTAAAAGTCTTATTTTCTAAATGCTAAATATTCTTTCTTATTTTGTTTCTTGACTTTCACATGAAATAGGACCTGGTTCTTCAAGAGATCCGCCTCATTCTTGTGTGATTGGAAATGAAGAAAGACATGCACAAGAGTGTCGTGCTCTGAATTTCAGCCACGACAAAAACAAAACAGGAAGGATAAATGACCACATGGGGTTTTATTAAAACACACACTCAGCATTACGCTCCTCTGGTCTCGTATAACATTCACATTCCTCAACATGTCTCACAAGTTGCGCAACGGTATTCCCTATAGCCACACCCCCATACAAATGTCATCCAATCAAATCAACCGCATTAAGAGAACTTCTTCTTTTAGAGATAAAGAATGGTCTTCCGTTATAAATCTGGTGTTGTTCTGCTCTGATTCCAGCGTTTGGGTTCAATCACATTCGACATGGATCAGTTGTGGTACAGCTGTATCGAAAGGGAAGCTTTTTCATACTTGATACTAGCACGTAACTAGATTTTTAGAGCTTTATGAAGTGTCAAGTTTTGTAATTACACTAGAGTCCCTTGTGATATGAGAAAGCCTCTCAAGTTAATTGCGCTTATGAATATGCAACAATGACTCAATTACCAGACAAATTAATGTGATTATTTGCAGATGTAATTAGAAAGTAAAAGCAATTCCAATGATTGACGGCAGGTGATTGGCTGTCGTGACCTCATAAAGAAATTCTTTAGCTAGATAGAAGTGTCTACGCAATACTCATTGATGACCAACCTGGCACGAAGCATCTTGATATACCACATACTACTGTATGAATGTTCGTGATTATTTTCTTTTAACAGCTTCACCCGCTCGCCGTGTGTTTGTGGTGTGGAAACAACATCTTTCTGTGCGTTTATGTGTGTTCCAAGAAAGAAAGATTTGAATGATAGAAAGGAAGAAAGAAAGAAAGAAAGATTCGTTTTAAAGAACCAGCAAAAATGCAGCCAAATGTTTCACACATGTACACATCTCTATCAACGGGTTCGACAAACATCACATGCATCTCTTACCACTTTCTGCATGAAGGCAGCGCTGGGCTTGACCTGCGAGCGGATATCATTGTGAATATCTATGATGTTAGATGTCTGTTGCTCTGTCAGGTGACCCGCCGCTAAACTCAGAAGAATCCAGAGCCCGGCGTTCCGGAGGGCCGTATTCCGATGCATGTTGACTGCAGTCAATGGTAAGATTCTCCTCCTGTTGTCTGCGGTCTCGCCTCGTGACAGAAATCTTTGTTTTTTCCTTTAGAGCATGTTAATGTTCTCCCTCAGTGTGTGTGCTTGAGAGAGAGAGAGAGAGAGAGAGAGAGAGAGAGAGCAATTGAGAGATGAACACCAGTCGGCTTTGCAGTTTCACAAGAAGTACAGGACCCTTTCAGCACCCCAGACTGTAACTCCCACCCCGCCTGTCCTGATCGGCCAGACTCAGATTACACATCTCACACACTCCATATGACTTCATCACAAGTGTCACATTGAATCACTGCCTGTTGTCCGATTCACTCCAGCAACATAATGCTCTCAAACTAACTCAAATCTTATGACGTGCGGGAGTTTGAGTCATGTTGCATGTCTAAGCATGCAGCTCGAGGAATGCCAGAGATAACAGAGTATGTGATCGGTTTTCATCTGCTCTTGTTATTCATTCTGTATGGCTAAAATCATTTCCTCTGTACCAGACAGTGCTTTCTCCATGCAGCGCGGATTGAACCGTAAGCTCATCCTGTTTGAAGAACCCTAAAGCAGATCAGGCCCAGGCCAGGTTACACAAAGCAAGCGCTCGTGAGCTGTAAGTGGTGAAATTCTTTGCCACATTTATGGTTGATTCAGTAACAGAGCGGATTGTTTCAAGTATAAAAATCGCCTGAAAACCGTACGGCATTTCTGACTTCCATACAGCTTTCAATACAATTACGTAAGATTAGAAAAAAATCACAGCTATTGCGCATGCACTGTACAGAATGCTGGGTTGCGATCCACTTCATTAAACCATGTGTTTTTGTTAATAAAAAATAACCAATGCTGGGGGGTAGAGGCAGTGGGAAAGGGAGAATATTGTATGTAATATATATGTAATACGTCACTGTTGAATAAAAATGTTAATAAAAAAATGAATGTATTTGTTTCATCATCTTTGCTTGTTTTGACTTACTTTACACAAATTTAGGTCATCTTGAGCTCCCCTAGTGGGAGACACACCGCTTTATAGTGTGCTATCGTGTGGTTGTCAGGGTGTTGCTATGCTGCTGTTCTGTGGCCTGAATCTGAATAATATGGCATGTTCTAAGGATAGTGCGAGTGGGGCTTGCAAATGAACTCGTTATCATTTTTTCCAAGTAGTTGGAGATGGTTGCCAGGGTGTTGCTATGTAGTTGTTAGGCCAGTCACTTAGAAAAGCAATAGCGCATCTGAACAAGCTGCATGATTTTAATTGTCATTTATGTTCCTGCCACAATTGATGGTGTTTGTTTGGGGTTAGCAGGTTGTTCCAACCCTCACCCGGAGTATGAGTGGTATTGATAGTAAAGTTTGCCTTGGCAAGCATCAGTGGAAGGGCGTTCTTATCATTGTTTCATTCCTGGATCGATTGGCATCTTAAGAACTCTTGTAAAATATACATGCCTTAAGAAAAGCCAGTCAGCAAATTTGTTGCTTTTATCAATTGAACAAAAATCAAAAATGTTATTTCATTCATAGTTTTTATCATGTTTTTGTTGCTTTAGCTTGAAAGTGGACGCACCATCTAACTTGCGTTACGTGTGTTTATTTTCTCTCTGCTGTCTGGCGTTGTGCTGGGTGTGGACCATTTTGCTTCTCAGATTTTCTTTACTAGCAGCCAGATGTACAGGCATGGCAACTAATGATTCAATGCTGAACTCTTAACACATGTGTGAGGCTCACATCCAATAAGGTGCACACATTTGGAGGAACTTGTTTTCTTGTTTTCCTCTGTACCTCATTTCGCGTGTGCCTTACGTTTCCCTGGTTTTATGTTTTTTAAATAACCTACACTCATTGGATCAAAAAGGGATGAACCCAACCGTTGTAAATTAACCTATGCACCCAAAATGCGGTGTTGTTTTAACCCATTGTTGAGTCAAATATAAACATTTTCCAGGGTAATTTAAACCAACAGCTGGGTTCGTCTCCTTTCCGACCCACCGCTGGGTTGACAATAACCCAGAATCCTTTAGTTTGTATGATTTAGCAGCTGGAAGAACTAGCTTGCAGGTTTAATACTGCCATGATGTATAAATACTCTACAATTCTAATAATAAAAGTATTTTCATCCTAGTAATGGGCTTGCTTCAATAAGAAATACCTTTACATTTCCAAATGTAAAATATTCATTCCTTTTTTTCATGAAATACTAAGTTATCATAATATTGTGATGACTTTGTTCACTAGTGAGATCATATAGATGTTTGGCTATTTGGTCGTCTCAAGCAAATGGTTTTGTCTCAATCTGTCTGGTCTGCTTTTGTAATTTTATAATGGAAGGAAATAAAGAGATGAGTAAACAAACACACCCGATCTGGTCAAATCTCTTCCAATGCTTTGTGTCACAGATGTGTTTAATTTTGTAATTTTGTTTTTTACCCAGAATCCTTCACTCATGAATCACACTGTACCACGGGCGTGTCTTCAGTGATATCACACATGACTTTAAATGTGTCGCTGTCATTCTCAGACATGCGTCACGTAAATGACTTCACAGGCTGCTGCTTTACCTACTCCAAAAAATGTCGCTCTTCATGTCAGGTATCAGAGCTGTTGCTTAGCACCGCAATCGGGAATGTTGTTGTGAATATTGGAATGTTCTCCTCGCCTCTGGCTCTTTCCCTGCCCCGAGTGTTAAAACGTCCAGAACACTTCCAGATGTAGGGTGGGACGGAGGTCTCTCGAGGGAACTTGGGCCTGGGCTCCTGATGTTCTGAAATCCCCTCCTTATGACCGTCTGTATTTCAGCTTTGCTTCTAAGGCAACCACAGAAATCATTGATGATGACTGGTTTGAAAGCTCTGAGCAAAACAAAACATATGCTGATGATGTCTGAGTTACTTATGTAATAGTCCTGAAATGTTATTTGTTTCGTTGTCTTGTGATGCGTTTAAAGAGGTGGCATGACCTACAACTCTTATAAAGACTTTCTTGAATGCCCACTGAAGGCTTTTTAAAATAAAGGAGGAAAAACGTGCTCATGAAAAATGAAACCTGTGCAATATTTGTTGTGTCAGAGAATAAACACGTTAAATTACCATTCTAGAATATTGATTTCTTCTATCCCTACATGTTTCTGTCGGGTACGTGGACGTGTGACAAAAGTCTTCATGTCATGGTGCCTGAACCTAAAGATTCTCTTTCATCTCAATAGCTGTTGCTTCCCGTTTCATATGACGCCTCGGAAGTACACAACCTTGCTGTCATCTTCCGTTCTGGAGAGGTTTTTTGAGCCAATCGCCCGAGACACAATTTGCTGATGTGAACTTAACTGGAATGTAGTTCTGTCAAATTTGATCAATATTACTATAACTTCCTTCATTTTAAAGGAGTTTGGTACTGAATGAGTATAGAATTGGCAGTATAATTCTAATATGTGTCAAATTCTGGATTCTAAAATTGCAAACTGGAAAACGGCCATGATGTGCCTCGAGAGTGAATGATTTTAAAAAGAGTTAATGATTTTAATTTCACGTAGTGGTAAGAGAGGGCTGTATTTTCTGCATCTGACGGGAGGATTAGACCGCAGTTGGTTAATGTGGATTGTGAGAAGTTAATTCAGGCTAATCTTTGGGTTAGAGTCGACACATGCGCTTCATGCGCTGGTCTCTCCAGATATGTGCTCACTGAAAACACTGCCAAAACACATTAAAAGATTCATGAGCATTGAGTATCACACATGGGCATCTGTACATGCTGTACCCAAACATTCAGCAGTAAACAACTCCTGTGTGGACTGTGGTTTGTTGTTCACATTGTTTGAAAGAAAAGTGAGATTTGTTTGACTTTTGATTTTGCGTCATTGCATATTTAGATTTTGCATTATTTCCGATAGTACAAAAGAAAATAAGTTTTTATTTAATCTTGCCCTTTTATCATTTAAAATGAAAATGCGGTTACTTTATTGTTCAAAGCAACTATCCAAAACAATATAGTGACCAGCATATATACAGTGCAAAGTTGTTTATTCGTTCTTTAAAGCACCTATAAGGTTCTAATCCAGAAAAGGTCTTGAGCTGGTTGTATAAAAGTTTCATTAAGATGTTCTTCAGTGTTCCCTGGTTCCATATGCTTAGTATGGCTTTCTATATAAATATAGAATCATTCTTGAATGTTATAATTCCATACAGTATATCCTACAGAATCAGGTTGTAAACATTTTCCGCGTTAGAACATATATTTCAAGAATAAACTTTAAATTAAAGGGGTCATATGACACGGCTAAAACGAATATTATCGTTTCTTTTAGATGTAACGCAATGTGTATACACGATTTACCACATATTTTCCACATACCGTACATGTTTGTATCTCCTCTTTGCCCCGCCTCTCTGAAACGCGCAGATTTTTTACAAAGATCATGGCTCTGAAAAGCGAGGTGTGCTATGATTGGCCAGTTAACCAGTGCGTAGTGATTGGTCGAATACTGCAAGCGTGTGATGTAAATGTAACGCCTCTGACCATATTTGGAACATCAGGTTCCTCTTCAATTGTACTGACAGGTACGCCCACCTTACTTGCGTATACATTTGGGCGGTCTTAGACAAATCATACCACCAACTGAGGTAGATTTGTGGGGGTGTGGTTACACGAGGCGTTTCAGGCAGGTCTGGGTGAGCATCTGCTTTTAGATAGAATGCATCTTTTGTTCCGACACTTTCATTTTTGCAATTTTATGTGTCTAATACATGCATGGGCAACTTATAACACACCAAAGACACAGAAAAACATGTGTTCACGCCATATTAAACTTATACGTGAAAAACAAAATGATCACATGTCCAGTGATATAACCTGACCTCAGAGTACACCCAGAACTCAACCCAGACAGGTTTACATTGACTAGTACATACCATAAAATGGTAACTATCAAATTCAATGAATGACCCAGTGGAATGTCACCATTAAAAGTCATGTGCTTTTATCTGAGTTTTACTTCTGTTTGCTTTTGCTAATAGGGGAAGTAACAAAATATCTGCCCTATTTACCAATGCCATCAAAAGATACTGAAGCTGTTCAAATAAAATGCTTCACTGCCAAAACACATTGACAGAGTATGAATTATGAGATGTGACACTTAAGGGTGTTGGTGGGGTATAAGTCATTGGGCATGAAATCAAATCATATTTTTAGAAACAGCCAAATGAACTGGTTGAATGCTTAAAATAACTTGAATGTTTAGAATAAATGCATCTTTGTCAACAAGAAAACATCAGTATATTTACACACTTAAAATTAATATATTTTCCTATATACCTAATTTAATGTAGGCCTATTCATGAAACGATGTAACGTTAGTGGTTTATAGTATTTCACATTTTTTGTGTATCACCTGCCATTATTATATAATGCATTCTTAGTGTTTGCAATAAATGCAGGTGTCTGCTTTAAAATGTATACAGTTTACATAAAAAACGACAAATAATAGTAATTAAAATAATCGTTTAATTGTTTTTACAAACTGCTGTACTATGCATACTATTTTTAAACGGTTAACAGTGTAAAGTGGGCAGTACGCTGTTGACGCACGTAGCATTCAGCCAATCAGCTGCAGCGCTATGTGTGTAACGCAGACGCTGATTGGCTGAGAGATCTGAGGTGTTGAATGCCTTCGCAGTTGCTCTCTTGCAGCTGATGCAGTCAGGCAGGTGAGCGGGCGGGAGTCTCGCGCATTCTCGACGCGTCTTTTCAGGTTCACAGGTAAGACTTTACTAGACCTTATTAGTTATTTGATGAAGGACCATCAACTTTATCGTGATTTTAGGCTCTTGTAATGATGTAGTGTTTCCCATGCGCTAATAATTACATCTGTAAAGTTTTTCAAAACAACAAGGCTGTAAGTTAATAATTAATAATTGGCTAACAACGAGAAATACAGCATTAGCAATCGTGTTTACTGTTTATATCTTACTTTGCATTATTATAGTACCTTATAGTTATGTATTTTTTGACAAAGTTGTTAGGCTACACCTGCTCTAGAGTCTAAAAGTTTACTGCACCCATCAAACTAAGTTACACCCATGTTAAACTGTAACGTTACACATTGTATTGATATTTTCATGAATTTATGGTTTTTATTTTGAGCTCTTTTTTATTTAGATTATATCACATTTGATTTTGAACTTCTTCATTCATCTGAACATCTTAATTCAACTGTACTGTAACTGTCTGTACATCCAAATTTACATTACAGGAAGATTTTTTTCTGTTTCCAATAGTCTCGTGTCATTTCCAAACTGCATATTTTCATTAAATGGCAGTTATGCTCTTCTTGCCTTACAATGACAGATCATAGGGACTGCTAAGTTTCAGAAAGGAAATGAAAGCATAAAAATGATCATAAACCGCCTGTGGGTGTGGGCCAGACACACCAGCTATTATTCATAAATAGTCACAATGACTTAACAGATCTGTTCCTCCCACAAAATATGGCTTCAGAAAACTGGGGATATTGTCAACTCATCTTATGTTTATAGTGCTTTGAAACTTCAAAGCTTCTCTTCAGTGTGTCATTGTATAGATAAAATCTCCATGAGCATTCTTAACATCTTGTATGTTTCACTAAAATGAAATTTGGACATATATGAAGTGATATATGAAGTGACATGAGTGTGAGGAAGCAGTGACATCATTATTACAGTTTACATGAACTGATACTGTAAATAACATTGACAACATGTTAAATACATCACACAAAGTCAAATGTTTAGATGTTTAATACATGAAATCGCTGGAAACAAATGTACACCGATTTTTGTTTCGAGAACTGCACAAACTGCTCCACATACTTTGTTTTACCAGAGCAAAGGTCTTTGCACATACAGTCCGAAATTTTCGTATGAGTTTTTTCCTATTTGGTGCTCGTTTGTACGGTGTCTCTGAGTTGTCAAAACGCCTCTCAAAATGCTTGCTATACGGATGCGAAAAACGCAGAAAATCGAACCCAGTCCGAATTTTTTATGACGGACGAAAATATCGGAGGCAGTGTGTAAATGTGATCGACACAACGAGAGGTCGTATTTTTTTTTTAACATGCAGAAATTTCGGAATGTAAATTTCGGACTCTATGTGCAATGGCCTTTACTATACATTTGTATAGACAAGGCCTGACTTCTGACATGCTGGTCTTAATTCATCTGATGAAGGGAGTTCGTTTACTGTAGTTTTATATAGTGTAACGCTTTCTGTAGTACAGTGTCCTCCTGTGGGTGGTGTGTATGTGATGCAGGGAGGGTGTATATTTTGATTCAAACTGAGATCCGCTTCTTTCCTTTGCATGTGTACTTTGCAGGTGGACTTGGACTGTGTGTGTTTATTGTCTGTAAATGAGTGGCCAGGGCCGACGACAGGGCACAGGGAAAATATTTCACATCTCTTGTCGTCACATGAACCATATTAAAGTTTGCATACTCGTTCTCAGAATCCCACAGTCCCTGCAAGGAGATAATGGTTATCTCTTTTACCTATATGAGCTTGAGTTTTGTTTTACAACGACCTTTAAATTACAAACATTGTTGTTTAAGCATAAAATCTTTGCATATGTCTACAGTATATGGTGGTTACATATTTATCAAGTTTTTTTTGTTTATATATGTTTTAATTGCGCATAAGTATCATATCAGGATTTATAAAAAAGTCTCTTGACTTTTTCGTTTACTTGAAGAATGAAATCTACACATGAGGCACATACATGAGACTTTATGAAATGCTTTGTTGGCCTATTAAAGAATGTATGTAATACATAAATATATATAAAAATTAGTATTACATCACTTAACACAAGTCAATTTGACATTTTCCTGTTTACAGTTTTACTTTTACCATTTAGTGTTCTTTATTAACGTGTCACTCCCACAAAAGTAAAAGCACACATTCACTTTTTTATGAAAACAATAGTGTGTGAGAGAGTTCATGGGTTAACCTAATGATATGTGGTAAAACCTGATTACTTCAAGTCATTTGAAGGGTTCATTTACCACAATTGTCTCAATACCCGGTAGTATCTGATTTCACCTGTTTGCGAACCATTCATTGTCAAAGTTACTCAGCTCAAGACTTTTAAACAAAGTGTAATGCAAACTTCCTAAATAGAAAGGCAAAGGGATTTTATTATTTACATGGTCGACAACAGATTTAAGCGGGTAACGTGGCATTCCGGTTTTCTAGGTGTTGTTTGTAGTCATCGCCCAGTCGTTCACAGTCAGAGGTGTGTACACGCAACAATGACCTCATCTCAGCCATGCAGAGCTGCCTGAAATATGCTGAACAACTTGAAAATCTTTCCATGTTACATGCTAACAATGGCTGCCATTCCAACTTGCTTTAGAGTCCCTGCGTGTTTTCTTTACACATTTGATTTGTTGATGCGCACATTGCTCTGAATCTCTGTAGTTCTTTCCGTAAAGATGATGTAGGATAAAAATGATGGATCGGTTCTAAAACCTGCCTTGCTGTTCGTGGCCTACAAAGACAGCTGCCTTCTTAGGGGTCATTCCCACAGGATGGGGGTGTCCGTCTTTAATTTTGTTGTTCTATGTAACATTCCTCTTTATGAGCAGTCAGTCGGCTTTTAATGATGCTCAGTTGAAAGAATAAATACAAACAAAATATTTATGCAGCAATGTGTAAAAGATCGACGTTGAAAATGGTCTCCCTACCTTACCCCAATTTGCGATGGTTAGCCTATAATAATGATTTATAATTTGAACTCTCTGGAAATGTCCGTTTTATTTCAACCCGCGTGCGTTAAGTAACCTGTTGTATTGTGTTTCAAACAGACATGGCAATAAAGGCAAAATGTGTGGATTGTAGGCTAGCTTAACGAAACTTGTCTTAAGGCCAATGCATTCTTTACTATTCTAGCTATTTTTAATGTGCGAAAAGGCCCTGGTGCATGATGGGATTGCCTTCTCGACAAAGGATACATGCAATGCAGTCTGAGAATTTGACGAAAAGCGGATTTATTAAAATCTTTGCTATGGGCGCACATGTTGTTCTCTAGGCGTTGGCTTGTCTCGGCTACATTATGTGTTCAATAATGTGTGCTTTGTTTTGATTGGCTTACCAGAACAGGTGAGTCAATCATGCTGAGATACTTTCATGAAACATTGAGCTGTTATCTACAGGGCGGATGCTGTTTTAACACCAGCTATCTAGTACGTTCAGTTTTCTGGGCAGGTACTACTGAGAGGCTGAAGGCCTTTTTTGGGAGTGTCCATAGTTGTAGTTTGGCTCGTTTGGCTCATTTGGTCCGGATCATAAAGAGATTGATACGTTCAGTAACACTGAACCTAAAGGCTGAAGTATTACAACCTGATCAGCTTTTATGACATTTGTGATGTATTATTTTGTTTGGCGTCCATCCACCAAGGTTTAGATGTCAGCATTCACCCTTATTCAAATGAAACGCACTGACTGTGCTGTACAGTTGCTGTAAAGAACCCAAATACCATAATTTACCTCATGAGCTCTTATTTCCAATCCCAAAACTCATTTTAAATCTGTTGGTGAGCATGTGTGTTTGATCTCAAATCTTGTACACATATCTGTAGTGTTGGACATCAGTCATTTTTACAAAGATAACTTACAAAACAGTACTGTGGCGGTCCCATGGTAAAAATGTGTAATTAGATTATGTTTATTGTAACTATAGCTTTTGTAAAGTTCATTGTTTTCATGCCTTTAAATGAATGACTTTAACTAGAGGTGTAACAAATGTATCATGGCACAATTCAAAATGATACAATAAAAAAACAATATGTCTTTGTAGCTATGGAGATATTTATAGAATATGACGTATGTTTAATCCTATTAGTTTAGCTGCAAAGATGTGGCACTAACAACCTAGATGTCCAAGCAACCCTCCCGTTTGAGATCAAAAAATCTGTTTGTTCCACAGTCTGTCATCTTGGTTAATGTGTGTTTACTGTATGTACTTTTCTTTAGATCGTCAGAAAAGGCTCTTTAGACATCATCGGTCAAATACCTCCAATGTGCAATGCCAAAAAGTGACAGCTGGCCAGGGGGCGTTTCCAAGGAACCCGTGTCTGGTATGAACAGCACAGGGAGCTGTGATAGCATGGTCAGCATCAACTCTGACTTTGTGAGTATCACATCGTCTTTCAATTTCCTAGAACAGTGCTTCCCAACCTTTTGTGTGCATGCATTTTAAGTACTTTAGGTAGGTTTTGGGATAGTGTCTAAACCTTTTCTTACAATTGTTTTTTTTAGCCATTTTTCTATTCTATTTTGCCGTAACATTGAGAAGCATGCTAAGAGTATTTTAGAGAGATTTTTTGACTGGCATTTTAAGTGTAAGAAATAAAATGTTTATAGCCGCTGCCGAGTGGAAAACTGCTACAAAAATGCTACAGCAGTAATTGTATTACATTTTCATTCAATTACAGGTAATAAAGTGCATATTGCATCTACAGTATACGGCCACTTTTTCTGTCATTTGTCCAAAATCCCATATTATAAATCTAAAGAAATTGTCTTTAAGATAGTATCGACAGCAAATGCTAGTCACTCACATCCTTAAATATGTTAAACATTAGCTTTACAAATATATTTATAGTCCAAAAATGGGTTTTCGGGCATAACTGGGCGCTCTAAAGAGGAAGACGGAAATGTGATGTTTATCTACTGATACTGATGTTGTTTGAACAAAACTTAATTAAACACTACTTTAACTTGTGTCCGTTTACTTAATACTGATTATATTATATGTTGAAGATTGTGGAAAGGGAAAGAATTTCAGATCGCAGTTTGAAATGTTACTTTTTTACTCGGTCTAGAAAAGTACAATTTGTCTTGCAAATAATGAAACGGCATTGGCACAATGTGAAACATTTAATGCAGCCGTTTGAGAGGTTCCAGGTTTTTAAGACTCTTTCCTCTTCACACCATAGAGTGACGACAGTCTGGAGCATCTCTCTGCTGAGGAGAAAGCATGTCTTATGTTCCTGGAGGAGACCATTGAATCTTTGGATGTGGAGGATGACAGCGGACTGTCTAATGATGAGCCCGATCGCCCCTCTTATGGACTAGCGAGGAAACTAGCTCAGTACCCTTCTGTCTACCACAACAAACCTGAGGGTAAGAAGTTACACCTTTTAAACACTGTATTTAAAAAACAGTTTTGTCTTAAACTTCAGATTGTAAAAGCCATGACCAAAGACAGCCTGCTGTCAAGTCACTAAATTGCTTGCAAACAACTGGGAGTTAAAATCATGACATTAAATTGACATTACCCTGACTTTCCTTTTTTAATATTGACCCGTATATGTTCTCTTTCAGCCCATGAGGACCCAAATAAAATCATAGGAAGAGGTCACAGACCATCTGCAAAATACCTCGTGCCAACTCCATTAGTCGTAGCTGGTGGAAATGCCAAACTGGATAGCAGACCAAGTGAATTATCACCCAAAGACAAACCTGCCGTGTTTATCGATGGCTTCAGGTCAGCCTCTGACCATCAACAAACACCACTGGCGGCTTTAAAAAGATCAGAATTATCACAATCAGTAATTGTTAAACAGAGCACTGGACTATCGAGAGAAGTGGCTGACCTGCCGCCGTCTTTCATTCCTGAACCTCCGGTTAGATCTCATGCGTCCAGTAACAGTCCTAAGAGTTTAGATGCTAAGAAGCAACAGAAGGTCTCCTCAGAGATGAGCTGGATTCCTCCACCTTCGGATTTCATGGATGAATCAGCCGATAAAGCCGCTCCACGTTATTCAGCACCGCCTCCACCTGTCATTGATGAACTGCCGGAATGGACTCCTGAACTTCCAAATCCTGCAGAGGTGAACAAATCAAAGTGTATATATCCAGCACCATCGAGACAATCACTGTCCAAAAATGACATTGAAAACTTGCGGCAGAAAGCTTTGATGAAGAAAACACCTCTGACGCCGGTAATGATCGTGCAGCATTCTGGAGCAGACGTGCCAAGAACACCTTCACCATCTTCTGAACAGGTACCGGCTCTTCCAAGAGAGTACAAGGACCCCAAAACCCCTCCGCCTGTGGCACCCAAACACAAACTCCCTTCTAATATCATCCTCAAAAGCCACAAAGAACCCGGGGCTGCACATTTGCTCCTGTCGCCGAGCGATCGCACTCCGTTGGATCAGCAGAAGATAAGAATGGAGGCATTGAGAAAACTAGGCCTGTTAAAGAATGACGATGTCGATTCAGGGCCCAGTGTCTCTCCTTCTGTCTCACCGACATACAAATCTAAAGATCTGAGTCCGGTGTCCCCTCACTGCCCATCTGTGTACTCAACATCACCTACTCTGGAACCGCCGCCGGACCACTCGAGGTTTACAGGATGGCCTGTATCAGGAGATACACAACTGCCGATAGACACAAGACACAGAGATGTGGCAAGTAGAGAAAGCCTTTTGAAGAAGCCACCGCCTCGGCCCTATGAGATCAAATCGTCCTCGCTGGGAAGGTCAGGTGTCGGTCTTAGCAGCATCGTTGTGGAACCCAGAACATCGGCGACAAATCTGGACACCACCGATGTTGAGCTATCACCCGGACAGTTTCGAAAAAGCCGAGCTCGACCCCTTTCTGTGGAAAGCGCCAAGGACTTGAGTTTGGGACACCCGGAGGTCGATTTCAACAAATCGTTTCATTCCAATTCGGTTTCGCTCGCACACACAGGTGGTGATGCCCAAAAGTTGCCCCGATCGAATGGAATAAGTGTGGTTATTACCCCTCACGGGAGGAACGGAGAAAACAGACGTGAAGCGCTGAAGAAATTGGGATTACTGAAGGATGGCGGCGGTCGCTGATTGTCTTTTGCAGATTTTTGGGGGTATGAGGATTGTTGTCATAGACACTAATAATACTGAAGAAAGACTTTTAATATAAGCATTTAAGTGATGCTGGATCTTAGATGAACTCATCTTCACTTGTTGCACTTTTGGTTCTGGCTTCATGGTCGATTTTCATCTCTAGATTACGCGTTCAATGAAATTCAATATAAATATAGCACTTTTTGTGAATTGTTGTTGGCAAAGCATTACAATGTTATCGTTTAAAGAACTAGCTTAAAGATAGTTTGTAGTATTTGCCGCTCAAAAATACAATCACACAGGATTGTATTATTCGGGCATGTTTTAGGGCATTGGTTTGTCTAAAATCTCATCTCTCCTGTGTATATTTCTTTATTAAAACGTTTTCAAATGGTGCATGTGGCACCAACAAGTTATTCTTGTTAATGAACGTACGGTAGTGTACTCGAGACCAATCTTGGTCTCAAGACCATTTTTTGATGTTCTTGGTCTTGTCTCGGTCTCAGACCTAAAGGACTCAGGATTTTATTTCCAGATCGGACAAGACCACAATTGCAGGAACATCAGTAAATTGCTGGTGCATTGTCTGATCTGATCTGATAACATCAATAATGTGAATGGATGTAAAACTCTCTGCTTTAAATGCTTTTATGTTACTTTTGTGCCAGTAATAAATGAAGTGGTGATTGTCAAAAAAATCAATAGAAAGGCCCACAAAATCGAAGATATGATTGCAAAAAAACTGTATGAGATCTTGTTTATTTATCTGTATTACATATAATATATATTAACATTGTTTTAAATGCGAAATGAATTTTTTGAAATTCTTGTTTGTAGTTCACACTCTCAATATAGTTATATATATATATATATATAGATAGATAGATACTTTCAATATCCTATTATTGTTTCATTAAAAGAGTTTACAGATTTCATGATATGTTGGGTATTTACAGAGTTTTTAGGGTTACGTAGATCTTTTAGATGAATTATAGGAGTGCTTGTCTTGGTCTTGACTCTGTCTCGGTCTGCCTTGGTCTTGTTTCGGTTTAGGTGGTCTTGACAACACTACACTAATGTACAGTTCATAAATTGTAAGATAAGTCAAGAATTAAATACTTCTAAATCTGTAACAATTATTTTGATTAAGACTCTTTAGCTCATCAGTGTTCAAATAATGGGAAACGGTAATCTGACATTTTGAAGGACTTCAATAAAATCTTGTAATATCAGTATACTGTGGTGGTGATAAAAGTAAGTGAAACTGTGTCTTGGAGGCTCAGTGTGTTTCTGAACTCTTGGAGTGGGTGTTTAACATCCTTGCCACCTCTGACGTTCAAATTCCTATCCATGTTTTTCTTGTCAACACGGTTCTGATGAGGTGACATTCTGAGAGTTCCTTTCATAACATCAGCTGTTTCTATCATGCAGAAACTTGTCAGACCTGCTGAGTCTTTCAGAACCTTTATCACCTGCACGTCTTTTGTTTTCCAGCATCAGACAGACTTCATTATGTCTTCATTTGATTCGACTTTTGGAAGCCTCCAAAAGACTGCCGTTTGTCATTTGAACAGGTGCATCCGAGTCTGTGGCTGCTTTGCTCAATATTAGATCACAATGGACAGAATAGACAAATACAGTGCACACAAAGATGACAAAAGACCAGAGACAAAAGGTTGAAGTAATCAAATATGTCAGATAAAAAAAGGAAAATAATAAATGCGATGTCATACTGTAAGTTTGGTTGATCACTGTGTTTGATACGAGAGGTACTGGTGGATTCCTGAACTGCACAATGTGATTCAAATGGGCTGAATCTCTTTGAAAGTCTCACCAGTAATGGGTCTTCATTAAGACTATCAATTCAGATCCATGTTTATGTTGTGTTTTCTGGTGACTGTTCACTGTTGGTTTATACATGAATTCACGACTCCCTCTAGTGGTAGTAGTTGTGAAATGCGCCCACTTATGTTTGGGTCAAATATGGGCATTTTCGAGATGACTAAGATCTTTGATTGAAACGTTGCCACTTGAACTTTTTTTTGCGAATGAACAACAGTGTGCAGATCTTTTTCATATTATTTGATTTATGTTTTTTTAATCTTGCACCTGGCTACGGTGCTTTGGATGTGCGTACCTTAATTTTTTGTGTTTATTCATATTTTACCCAGCCGTGGGTTAAAAACAGCATTTTTAGCTTGTTGTTGAACTTGGATAGATGGATTGATGGATGGATGAATGGATGAATGAATGAATGAATAGAAAAATTAATTTGGGATCTGGTCCTTATAAAATGCATAAATCACTTTGAATAAACAACTCATCTATGTTTGGTTATGGTAATGTTTGCTTTTTCTTGCTAAGCTCATGTGCTACTGTACATTCAGAAGTTCTTGGAAATGTGCAAACTTGTACGTTGTAATTAATTATCCTGTAATGTGTGTTTCAAGTATTTTAGTTGGAAAACTGAGTCGTTGTAAGAGGATGAGCATTAGGTGAGTAATCGATGATTTATCCGTTTACTTCATTCTGCCTCAGAGAATCATGGGATATGTGGCTTTTATTGCACAAGCCTGATGATCCAGCTAGTATTTTCTGGCAGACGTTATTGCTGTTTTGTACAATGTTCACAATTAAAACTTGATTAAAACATTTTTAGTTTTACTAGTATTAATACACCCAATTTAGGAATTAAAGACGGAGCAAAGATGGTTTATTTTTTCCCACCTGTAATTGTCTTTTTATCTTTATACAGTAGTGTTGCCGGGTAACCACCGTCACAAAAATAATTCCTGTTTTTAAACATGTTTCCCAGAGACTTTACCTTTCGGGATGGTTCCCAAAGGAGAATTTTATTGCTCAGATGTTGTTCTTTCTTTCGGTCTCGGATGTTTCTCCTAAAATTGTTTGGGAGAAATAAAAAGAGAAACAAATGGGACAATACGGTACATGAAGAGCATGGAGGTGTAAAATGAATGTAGTTGCTGAGGTCAAATCATCAGGATTTGGGTAAATTTAATGAGAAATGTTTGAGTTCATATTGAGAGCTTCAATAATATTGACTTTTGATTGCAAACTTGACAGATCTGAGCTCAGTTTCTGCCAGTTTTTCTCATGAGAAACATCTGAGACGCAGAAGACTTGTTTCCATTTGCACGCCATTTAATCTTATTGATGTCTGGGATCAATCATTGAGATATTTACCAGAGTAAAATACAGACTTCGGTCTACTTCATTACAGCCTCTTCCTTTGTGTCTACTGAGGAAGCAACACATTTGCCGAGAATGTCTTTTATTGCGACATCCTAGAGCGTTTGCACCGCAGAGAATCAGGCCACACATCTGGATGAATGTGGTGATTCAGAGCCGCAGGATGGTGGAGGGGTTACAGGCCCAGCTGCCCCCTTCAGTCCTCCAACTGAGGCTTTGTCTCATTACTGCCACGACAAACAACAACGTTACCAAACCTTTGAGGTTTACCAGAAAACCCTTTACGGGCCTTCTGTTAATAATAAAACAGTCATTCGGACATTTCCGTGGAATGGCTGGTCAATTGGATTAAAACAGATTTATTCAGGAATTTCTGGTTGTTTGTTTGCTGATGTCTAAGGGGAAAATGTTAGCATATTTTATTTAGAGAATACGATAACCTGCATCATGAGATTATAAAACTAATGTAATTCATTTTCAATATTTGTGAAGGGCAGTTTTGAAGCCTCTTTCTGATGATATGGGGACAGAAAGTTATTACGTATAAAAACACAAACCAACACATTCTAACCTGTGAAAGGTTATTTCTTTAGGAATTTGTGTTTTGTGGCATCTTGTAAAACGCAGAATTTTACTGTGAGTGATGACAGTAACTTAAATGTTGTCTGTTCCAAGATGGCGGACGTGTTGATGTGAACGGTTGAACGTGCATCTATACACATGCATATCTATGGTAACTGCATCATCCTATGTATAAACGGGACACAATCGTATCTTTCTCTCTCTTTTTGATGATGTCTTTTTCAGCCGGTGCTAGAGAGATTAGTCATGTGACTAACACACTTCAAAGGTGGTCTGGGTCCCAGCAACAGACGTTGGCATCCAGGTATTATCATTTTGTCTTTATCTGTTTAAAACAATTCACTTGTCTACTCAAGAAAAGCCGTTATTTACCTGTGTGGAGGTGTGTTGTTTTATAGACCCGCACATACTTGAAAAATCCCACAGTGGTGAATAAGCTCATGGGGTTTTTTGCTTTATGCCCATATGATCCTGGCAGTACCAGATTTATTATAGTTTTGACTTTAGTTTTATTACTACTTTAAATTAGCTTTTATTTTTTGATAAAAAATAGATTTTTAGTTTTTGTGTTAATTTTAGTTCAGATTTTAACAATTTTGGTATATGCTTTTGTCATTTTATAATTTATTGTTTTATTTTTAATGTTGCAATATTAATTAGCAATATTAATTCATTTTAATTTTAGTTTTTGTTTATTATTATAATTTTACTGCTTTAAACTGACTTCAGTTCATTTTTGAGGCAACATTTCAAATTTTCCTTGAGTCAAGTTTTTCCAATCATTTTTAGGTCAATATTTGATTTGATTTCAATGAACAGGAATGTTTTCAAAGTTTTAATTTGAGTAAACTAAAATAACCTTGATCGGCACAGGTACCAGCATTTACCACAAAGATACTGCATTCAAAAAGGAGTTCATGCGAACTGTCATTGTATAGAAAGGAACACCATTAAAAAAATCCCTAAATATTTATAGTCCAAGGAAAGAACAACAGCAAATGGGTAAGAACAACAGCATCCATTCGTCTATACTTTCTCTAAACCCGCATGTCAAGGTCCTGAGAGGGCTGAAGCACAAGGGTGAATAAAAACATTTTAGAGAGAGTTGTACCTTTAACATTTAGATTAAATGTTTTTCACATTAACAATTACACAATGCAGTTTTAACTGCAAATGCCTCATCGTGTTGCAGTTCTCAGTTTCACCGCCAGATGTCTCTAAAGCCTCCGCTTCGAGTTCGATTACTGACGCAAATCCTTTTGATACTTTCCGCAATCTTTACAATCTGTTTCTACTTCAAAAGGATTAAAGTCAGATGAGTCAGGCTTCAGAATCCAGTCAAGCAGATAAAGAGGGAGTTGTGTTGTGTTTGAGAGATGACTCAGGGACGCTCAAAACTCTGTGTGGCCAAATCCAGGTTGATGGAGCTTATAAGACAATCAAAATATCCTGCCTGATGCCACAAAACATCTGTCCGCTGGGTGGTCCGTTCAACCTGTGAGACTGATGAGAAGGGTCAGGCTTTTATTTAGCATTCTTTTCTAATTCAATACAGAATTACATTTTAATTTGCATTATTAGAATAGCAATGTAATAAGTTGAGCAATTTCAGGTGTCTCAGTGTTTGGTATGAGAGAACATGGTCAATACCATTAGAAAGAAAAATGACAGACGAGATCTCTCTGATATCTCAATTATTTCTCGTATGAAATTAACAAGTCTCTGTGTCTGAGAAAAAGAGTCAGAAATCTCACAAATGTGTCTGTCATTAGAGTTCCAGAAGAGATGTCAACAACGTGTCAAACTGAGCTCAGATTCCGCAAGTCTGCAGTCAAAAGTCGATGTTATTAAAGATCTCAACGTGAACTCAAACATTTCTCATCAAATTGACCCAAATCCATCTGATTTTACCTCCAACCTGCATTCCTTTGAAACCTCCATACTCTTCGTGTGTTTCAACAATTACAATTCCTATGCATTTATTTCTCACACTTCTGGATATATGTTATATCTTTTGTGAATGCCAATTGAATTTTTCAGACAAAATGAGAAGTGCCCTGAGCATCACATCAAAAGCTAAACGAGGCATTTTCCTCTCAAATCTGGAATGAAATCAGAGTATATTACTTTAGATGTGATGAAAGCCAAGTGCAACAGAATCATCTGAAAGCCGTGACCCGGTTCTGACATCAAATGCATGTTCACAACACGCCTTGCGCTGCGAGATGCACGTCACCTCCAAACGAAAATCAACATAAACACAAGAACGATGACCCGGCGGTGTGCGGTATTGATGGAGGTGAGACAGGCTGAAGCTTGCCTGCGTCTGCTTTTGTTGAACTGTACTGGGGCTTGACAAGAGGAAGTTTGGAGAGCGCTGGAAGAGAAGGTTTAATGTCTCGGCGTTCAGAAACAGAGACAGAGGAATGTCTCAAACAATGACCCGTGAGAACTGAAAGCATGTCTGTTATCCTTTAAACTCAGACTAACCTTTGTGATGTGTTTTATGTGGATGTGATTCTCTCTGTTTGCAGGGATCATGTGTGGATCGGAGTACATTGTGCTGGAATTCAGCTTGTCTGACGGAAGATTCCCGTTCTAAAAAGAGCAGATGGGTCAAAGGTAAAAGCCGTGAGGTGATGAAGGACCCTTTAGACGTAGAGTTTTTTTTTTTTAAGTGTTTTTTCATCGTCTGGCTTGCTTTTTATTTGTGAGCTTTAATTGTTCTCTGTTGAATCCTTTTTGTGTCTGAACAGGCCTGTTCCTACACGAGTATTCCTGCCGTCATCTTCCACTGCACAAGTCGGTGTGCTACAATCGCTGCTTGA